>NW_019174481.1:3058588-3133588 GCF_002260705.1 Seriola dumerili
GGGTGGGGGTGGGGGGTGAGAGGGTGCAGTAACAGAAAAAAATGTGATCATCTGCATCCCCCTGATGTGTTGGAGGTGAGAAGGAGCATCTCAATGGCAGGCAGAGCACGGGAAGGGAAAATGGCAATATTTAAAATAGGAAACACAACTCCATTTCTTTTGGAACAAAATATTAATGATCTTTCATTTGGATCTCATCACAGATGCGGCCGGGGGAAAATTGCATTCTGTGTGGCAGAAGTCTGGGGAAGACGTGAGACAGGATAATAGCCAATAGGTGTTTGGAGAGAGGGAGTCAGAATGAATGAGAGAGAAAAGACAGAGAGAAACAGAATTGACAAATTCCCATGATGGGTACGCCATGAGATGAAGGGCGGAGGGGTGGTGGGGGGGGTGAAGAACGCATGAAAAAAGAAGGAGCAGAAAGATTGGAAATTGAAATTTATGACATTGAAAATGACTATGACAGAGACAGAGGCAGGTCCCTCTTTGCTCTCCCCTCTTTGGTAGCAGTCAACCTTGCAATGAGGGCAGATCAAACAAAAATAGGCTGTTAGGGGGGCAGAGGGGCGGCGGGCGCTGAGCACTGTGGATGGGATGAGAGAGTGGGAATGAAGGAGGGAAAGCAGCAGTGAAGGTGGAGGGACGAGGGGGAAGGATAGAGGGGAGAGATAGAGGGATGGGAGGGAGGTGTATAGACAGAAGTGAAGGAGGACATTAAAGGAGAAAATGATGATGTTGTCAGTGAGCGATGTAAATCGCGGCGGCTACATAGTCAACAGATACAGTCGGCTGGCTGTGCAGGCCAGGGCCTGTCTCAGCTGCAGTGGCACTGACAAATGGAATATTTTCAGAGGACTTAATCAGAGGAAAATGGGCTTTCATCTGCTCGCCTACCCGCTCTGCCGCTCGCACAGAGAAATGATTGCCTGTCGCTCTTCCTCTCCCTGTCTCTTTCTCTCTCACAGTCATTGAATGTGGCCACTGAACCCTGCAGAGGTTACAAAAAGGGAATTTATCAGTTGTGTTTTACAAAAGGATGTAGGGACACTAAGATCACACTCCTTTCATAATGGACTTTGATTTGAAAATGCTGATAGCTGGTTTTGCTTTGCATTAACGCTTAAACAAACTTAACACATTTTAAAAGGCAGGAAAGACAGATTAAAATACACATTCAGACACAAAGGCACACTCAAACTAATAGGCGAAATCTTTCTGCTCCCCGCAGTAATCAGTCATTCATCAGCCGTCCTGAGTAAAGAGCAGAACTTTATGTGTTCTGTGAGAAAGTACAAAGTGTGCCACACTGAGATTGTCCTGATATACTTCAAACACACTCATCATCCACTCAATAAAACCTATTACTTGTCATGAAGGCCTCATTTCCTACAGTTGTGTTTGATGTAGTACCTTGGCCGCCCTGTCTGCGGGCCCACAGGAGCAGCAGATAGGCCTCCACAGAACAGACAACAGTGACATGATCTATTTCTCCCGTGATGAATGTACCAATCTGCTGCCCTGTTGCCCTGTCCGCCTAATTTGTTATGATGTGACACCATGTACACTCTTTTCTATGATGATGAACTTGCTGCTAGTGTGTACCAGCAGGTAAGTGGGATGAAAATGTCAAGATGCTCTATGAGGCCAGTGCAGCACTTTAATTCTTATTCTAATCTGTGACAATTCAGATAAACAAAATTTAAGTAATGTCTGCATTTTTTATTTTTTGTTTTCTACTGAGATTCAGTTCAGTCTATCAATTTGTGAAATTTTTTTACATTTCCTGTTCTAAACATTTTTCTTTTCAGAGTTAGTTGAGGAGATTGATACCACGGTCATGTCCATTCAGCGTGAAGCTAGGACCAGGGGTGATTAGCCTAGCTTAGCATAAAGACTGGAAATAAAGAGAAAAAACTAGACTGGCTTTCTTCATTGTTAAAAAGCACACCTACCATTATCTCTAAAAATCATGAATTAACAGAAATCTAAAAATGTCAATTTTTACATTTCCGTCTTTATGCTAAGCTAGGCTAATCACCTCCTTGCTCCATCTTGGTACAGTGCAAACATTAGAGTGGTATCAAACTTCTCAAAGCCAAGAAGGCCGTATTCCCAGATGTTAAACTATTTTGGTCGACATTAGATACACTTGATCAAGTTTGTGTTGCCATAGTTACCTTTCATAAACAGAAATCACCTATACTGCTGTGCCCCAATCATTAGAATAAGAAGCAGACAGTGCTGTCCGTGGTGCTGAAGGAGTTAGGAAGCACATAATGAAGACTACTTCTCTCTGGTGTGTTGTCAAGTAGCCACAGGATGGACAGACGCACAGACAGATACTTGTGATACAAGTTCTTTGGTACAAGTGAAGAAATGATTGTGTGGTTAATAATTATAACCTTA
Source organism: Seriola dumerili (assembly GCF_002260705.1). Lineage (NCBI taxonomy): Eukaryota > Metazoa > Chordata > Actinopteri > Carangiformes > Carangidae > Seriola > Seriola dumerili. The sequence goes on from NW_019174481.1 coordinate 3,060,998, forward strand.
AGCACTCTTCTATGGGGTACGATTGGTTCAATGGCATTTTACTATGGGTTGATATTGATGTGTGAGCTGCCACACCAAATGGATTTCCTTTTGGCAGCTTTGATCTCACACACACACACACACACACACACACACACAGGCTCTGTAGAGCCGGGCAGCAGGCTGCCCTGTGAATGAAGGCAGTAATGGCTTGTTGAGCTGCTATGAGGCCGGGCCTTGGGGCTGGTCACAGCCATATCTCACACAGTATTGATCAGCTCAGAGCTAAGTGTGGCCCAGAGCCCTTCATCCCTTCCTTCTTCATCTCCCTCTCCCCCTGTTCTTGATCCTGTAAAGTTATAAGTGTACTCATGTCAGCTGGGTAATTATCATTGATCTGCTGCTGCAGAGGGTGACAGATTCTACTGTAGCTCTACCAGCTGATCTGTGATCTGTCACGGCCCGCCGCCCCGACTTCACCACAGTGCAGGTGGACACACGTTGCCATGAGATCCGAACTCAGCTGGTGGAAGGCTTTGAAGTGTACTTGAGATTATGTAACCCTGTATTATAGCTTTGTTTGAATAACTGGACTATTTCACTGATGGACTACCTGCTACAACCCCTGGTCTCATACCAGCCTAGTATGTCTGCAGTGTGGTGGATTTCCAAGCTCTGTGATGAGGACTGCTTGGAAAGAGGAATCATTTTTTATGACTGTATGACCAAGTTCATAGTTTGGGCACCTGTTCAGTGACAGCCATATTCAGCTCCGTTTAAGCTGGTGTTGAGTTAAAGACACAGATTTCAAACAAAGAAAGAAAAAGTGCAGAAGAAAAAATTAGACAGGGAACAGTTGAGTGTGTGGTCAGTGAAAGCCCAGGGCAAATCATCTTCATCTCCAAACTTATCCTCTGAGATCTGTTCTCTTGCCTCCCCCCACACCCACACCCACACCCACACCCACACCCACACCCACACCCACACCCACACCCACACCCACACCCACACCCACACCCACACCCACACCCACACCCACACCCACACCCACACCCACACCCACACCCACACCCACACCCACACCCACACCCACACCCACACCCACACCCACACCCACACCCACACCCACACCCACACCCACACCCACACCCACACCCACACCCACACCCACACACACACACACACACACACACACACACGCACACACACGGTTCACAGGTTGGCAGATGATGAGGTCTCTCTTCCAGTGTCTCCTGGCAAGGATTTGTATTGTTCACTCTGAATGTGAATCCGGGGGCTTTGGAGTCGACTCTGCTGCTACAAGCTTTCACTCTGTGGAGGGAGACGTGCTGATGACCTAGTTAAGCTTTCTGAAAATGTCCAGATGGATCACAAAAGGACATAAATACCTGTATAAAAGATTGTCATGCCAGCATGCTTAGCACAAACTGATTCATGCATCTTCTGTATGACTTGTTGTGGAAAAGATGCTCATCTTCCTAATAATTTCTACTATTATTTCCTTTGTCCCCCTTATTTTCACATCACTATGAACAAGTGTGTGGTAAATATTTGAATTAAAAATACTTGGACCCCTGAAGGATCGAGCCTTGGAAATATTGTACTTAAATCAGCAGAATATTAAAATGAGTTTGGAAAAAGTTTGCAGTACAGAAAACTTGGACAAGAATCACAATGAAATGAACAAAATGCAAAATACATTTTAAACATGTTATTTTATCTGTATAGTAAAACAAAGCTCCAGTAAAGGGTACATCCGATTGTCACAACAGGTATTAGAGCCAGGTAACAGATACAAAACTACAATAATCAATTATTAGAGTGACAAGAAAGTCTCTCTGTGCAATTTTGAAGACTAACTAACTAAAAGCTAAAACTTTCCCTTTCTTAAAATAATCATTTAAATATTAAATATTTGTAAGCAAAACAATTGCCCCAGTGAATTGTGTCCAGTGAGCTGTTTCACGGAGTTTTCATATGACTAAAGCTAATGACAGGTTGTGTTTTTTGTAACTGTAAATGGTAGAAAATGAGGATTTTAACATGTTCTGGGTTGAAAAACTGTGAGGGTTTAATTATTGTTGAGGTTTTTTTTTCTTTCGAGGAATTATGTTTTCATTTTAGCGTTTGGGAGTGATGTCAGCAGAAGTCACCAGAAAGATGTTGTGAAGTGGAAATGGACTTCAAAAAATCACCAAACCTCACCATTAATCATTGATGACTTTCCATCCTAAACCCTCACTTTAACTACTGATGATTTTCAATAGTCTGATTTGGTCCAACACACACACACACACACACCTCCGTCCACTAATCTATAGCAGACAAATGAGGCTGGGCTAACAGAGTGGTGCAGGGAGAGAAAAGATTGACTCGGAGACAGAGGCCTAATTAGCAGAGACTCATTAGGAGTCTTTAAGAGGCTGTGATTAGGGATGTTTGTTCACACAGCATGCTGCTGCTGCTGCTGCTACTGGGCTTAATGACTGGGACTGATTGCTAGCTAGTTTGGCCTACAGCGTGACGGGGTGGGGTGTGTGACTGTTGTGTTAATACAAATCTAGGGGGGGAGTCGGGTGTGGCGTGGTGTGGGGGGGGGGGTTGGAGGAGGGCTGAGGAATGAAGGAAGTGTAATGCTGTGTCCCAGCAAGTCATTTGTCTGCTGTTAACTGATGTTAAACACAGGAAGAAGAGCATATTTAGGCTTTTTTGATGTCATATACCTGTGACATTAGCACAGTGCGCTTATGTCCATGAATCTCATTAATGTTAACCCAGACGTTTGGGTTTAGCGATAAGGTTAAAAATGGTCAAGAAATTTTGGGAAATAGAGTTATTCACTCAGGTTTTTACAGTTTGGTTTTTGTATGGATGAAATAAACAAGATAAAAACTAGTTAATTAGAAAGCTTTAAAGTCTCTTGGACTTGAGTTTTGCTACCTTTGGACAGAACCAGGCTAACTGACGAGGCTTAAATCTTTTCACCTAACTCTTGGTAAGAACGTGGATAAGCACATTTCCCAAAATGTTGAACTATTGCTTTAAGTATGAAAATCTATAATGTGATTAGCTTACCTTAGCTTAGCATTTAGGCTGGAAGCAGGTGCTTCTATATGCTAAGGTAATTGCCTTTCAGCTATAGCAGATATGAAAGTGTTTTCAATCTTCTCATCTAACTTTTGACAAGAAAGAAAATGTGAAACTATTGCTGTAAAGGCCGGGACCAGGTCAGGGCTTGCTGTAGTTAAGGTTAGGGTAAGAATCATGGCATTCATGAGCGTGTCCTTTACAGTGGCTTATACTGAGTGTGCATCTAGCAGAGCGCAGTTTGCATCTTGTTTCACTGTTAGTTAAGAGCTAATCAGGGAGCTGCAGCAGTGACACATGATGCGCCTCTGTGTTTCTCGTCCAGTTGAGAAACTCAGCATCCCCCCACCCTGTACACCCTCCACCAATCTAAAAGTTTACCACTGAGCCCGAGCTCTTGGCTTTATAAACCCCAGACCTCTTCACTTAAATCTGATAAGACTCCCAGCGCTATTGTGATACGATTTTCCCCCTCGGAAGTCCGTCCATGATCCCGCATTTCCCTGAGTCCTTCTCGTTCCACTTCCTGAACTGGGGTGGATTGTCTGGAATAAACTCCAATCCTCCTTAAAAGAAGAGAGCAGGGAATGGGGGAAGGGGGGGAGGGGTGGGTGGGGGTCTGGGTGTGGGGGTAAAAGCCGAGAGGATCAAGGATGCGAGGGCCAAAGTAGAGGATCCGACAGAGCAGAAAGAAGAGTTAGCAACTTTGTCTCCTGTCCTTGAATTTCTCCAGCTGTTTGTATGTGTTTTAATCCATCCATCCATCCATCCATCCCTGCACTTCTGTCCCCAGCCTCTGGGCAGCGCTGCCTCTCTTGTGTTGCATTTGGTTGCAGGAAGCGACGGGACTGATCCATTTGTTTGTTTTCTGAATCCAGGATTTGCAGCGATAGATTAGACAACAAAAGCATATGGAAAAGATAAAGAACACTTAGGTAATGGATTTTGGCGGCCTCTCTAGCACAGCAGAGAACTCATCCTCTTTCCATCTCTCATCTCTCCTCCTCTCTCTCTGCTCCAAATATGTTTGTTGTTCTTTTCTTTCTTTCTTTCTTTCTTTTTTTGCACACACTTTCCGAGAAGAGAAAGGCCCCGGCTGTTTATGAGGATGGAGGGGTTACCATGAAGAAGAGCGGTTAAAAAGTAACAAATGAGTCGTGGACCAACCGGATCTTAACCTTTGGTTCAATGTGTTTTACAAGTACATGTAAAGTGGTTTTACGTGTTGTGTACCATGTGGATTCACACATACACACACACACACACACACACACACACACACACTTTCACATTCACAAGGGTTCACCCCCAACACAATTGTCCTACAACCCAAGCGAAGCTCCTGTATGTTTTATTTCTGTCCTATTTTTGATCTTTTGTCTTGCACCAAAAGAAAAGAAAAGAAAAGAAAGGAAAAGAAAAGAAAAACTATAATAAAGGCCACAGAGTAAAAATTCAAAATAAGGTCTAAACGTGCCTTTTGTTTATGTATGTTCACCTACTTTTCATTCCAGACAAATGAAAGTCATCTGACAGAAAAAAATCGAGTTGGTATGGATTAGAGGACGCAGTGATCGCTGTGTGTATGTGTGTGCTTATGCACTATGATGTGAATAATATATTGTGTCTTCTAAGCCCATCTAGAGCGTGAGTGCGTGACACTAGGGTAATGTAAATACCTTAACCTCTGAGTGTGTTTAGCAACCAGGGCTGTTTGTAGGATGTCGACATGCAGACGGATGATGTTGCTGGAGAAATACTGGAGCTCAGACCAGTTCTGGGTCAAGTAGGCATCATGGTGGAAGCCGCGGGTCAGGGTTATGTTGACCATGGATGGATTATGAGAGAACGGGCCCCTGTGCACAGACATGTAAGAGGCCCTTCACCTCCCCTTACAGGAGCAATACACCTAGAGTAGAAGACACACAAAATGATGACAAACAGCACAGTTACTTGTGTATCTTTGTGGTAATTTTATGTCTCTTTGTGTTTTTGTGTCTGTTTGCAGCCATTTTGAACATTTTAGTGATTGTTTGTTTTGTTCATGAAATTTTTTTTCTGACTGCGCTGGGAATCGAGCTGTAGACATTGTGGTTATGTGGTATACGTTATCCCATTAGATGCCCCTTTTCTGTTGTTGTTTGTGGCTCTTTGTCACTGTTTTACATCTCTCTGTAGACATTTTCCATTTCGTTGTAGTTGTTTTGTTTGTTGAGTGACCAACCCTGCTCTACCACTACAGTTACAGCCACCGTATCTTCAGCCTTTTTCCATCTGAAAACGCAGTTTCACACTGTGTTTTCTGAAAGTCATTTTTCCAGTTTATTTGTGTTAATTTTCACTATTCACTTCATGTGTGAAAGACTTTAATTTAAACCAGTTTTACAGTAGTTTTGATGATGAAGTCTCTATGTCTGTGCAGTTTATGTCATTAATGAAGAATCATTTCAAAACCATTCACAAAAAAACCTCAAGTTTCATTACATTAATGAAAGAACATTAGTTCTGGTGCTTGTTTACTGTGATTGAGTTTAGAGTTTAAACAATACTTGGATAATGATCATCACTAATAGATCCAACAGACTTCATTATTTTACAAGGGGATCGCGTACTTGAAAGCCACGAGCAAACACAACTGCACATATGGATGTATTATATATATATATATATATACACACATACACATACATACTCACAACATGGGTGCCTTAAATAACAAGTGGCAAACAGCTTCAGTAACCCAACTCCTCTGAATTATCACCTCCTTGCTTGTGGCTGTTTATGAATACAAATTGAATTTCCACTGCAACCTTGTTTCAGTCATGGCTCATTTGATTTATTCCTTAATGAATATTTCCCCTTTCAACTCAGGAGATGGGAAAACATTTCCACACTAAATGAGACCCGGCTTTTATTGTAGCCCATTCTTTCCTACATCTAGAAGTACATTACACTTATGGTTGTGTTGCTGCTGTGGATTGAACAAGGCTGTTCCATTTTATAAAGGGCAACAAAGGAAACTGAGACAGTAAAAAATGTTTTGTACCTGCAGTTTGTAACATTTTTTTCTACTCTAATGGCTGAACTCTGAAGTTTTTTATTCTACTGAAAGACACCAACATTTTTCTGCATTATACTGAATGTAGAAAATATATAAATTAGAGACAGATTAGGAGATCTACACGCCGGGTTCAGAGATTAAACCCTCTACATTGACTGTCCACTGTGACAAAGATGCCGGTCACCACATCGCTCAACAACTACTGTTCCACACCAGCACCATTTACCTGTTAATGTTGTGTAGATAATGTGCAATTGACTGTACACCTGCTAAATAATGCAGCGGCTTGTTTGGGGTCATAAGGAGAATTTAAATAGTATTGATAGGCTAAGCTGCCAAGGTGTAGGATGTATACAGTCAGAAAGCCCCACTCTGTATTGATCAGAGAACGGGCTTAAAGCAGAATAGCTCCCTGTTCCCGAACAAATGAGGAGAAAACAAGCAAACAGAAGAATGGCAGCGCGCAGTGATAATTCAGAACAGGTGGAGGAAGAGAAGGTGACTGTTATGGCGCAGGAGGTGGAGGAAGAGGGATGATGTGCAAAGAGACGGAGTGAGAGTTAGACAAGGAGACGTCTGGGCCGTCTATCCATCCAGCGCATCGCCGGGGGCAACAAGAGGAGTAAAGTTGTTAACGAGTGTGTGGACAGCGGTGTCAGGCAGAGCGGAGGTCCATCAGGGAAATGAGACGCCCGGGTTCTATTATGGCCCCAGGTGCATTATGGGAGGACAAAGGGAAACTTTTGGTGGAAATAGATTATAGATAATAAAAAAGAACAGAAGAGAATACATGTGCGGTATTTATTTTATTCTGATATGTTGGTTTTTTATTTTCAATTTGTAAAGATTATCTATTTAATTTGATCCTTTTCCATGTCTCTATTCATCTGGTTCAGAACTGTCTGTCTGGTGCTTTCTCAACATTACGAACAGCCAGCCTTAAGCATTTGCTGCATGAATGATGCTTGAATCTGTATTTATCACCAAATAAGCACAGATTATAGAGCATGAGATTTCTGTAAATTCTCATATAGTCACTGGGGCTTTTATTCACCTTAAGTGCCTTTATTTGAAACAGACAATGGCTAGAGGCAAACCTTTGTTGGCCACAGTGCACTACAGACATCCAATAAGTAAACACAACTTCCTCATTTAAAGATGTTTTCCCCCAAAGACAATGTATTTCTGCCTCTGTGGTTTATTCTTATCTTACACATAAAGTTGAAAAGAATATTTTGCCTGATGGAGGAGGTTTCAGGTCTGTTGATGTGAATCTTATCCATGGTTATAGGCCATTCTCCAACAGCAGATACTCCCCACTCCTAGATTTGTTCACGACAACAATTAATGTTATAAAGTCAATGTTTTATATATTTTTGATGCATTTCTTTCTTTCTAAACTCCAACCAGTTGACACAATTAATGAATAAGGAATAAACTCACTTAGTTGTATACATCTGAATAAACTGAGACAAGTGTGTCTTTCATTAAACCATCAGGACCGCTGAATGTTAGAAATCTATCACTGTTTGTTTCCCCCATAGGCTGCTGCGCTCACATTTTAAACTTGTAAAAGTTAAATGGATGAACACGATCTTGTACTAATGATGTTAAACCACAGGCCCATAAGGGACAGAACAAATAACCCCAATTCCAACATGTTTCAGCCTACTATTACAGGGCCATACTGGTATGTTTTAGCCCATTAACTTCAAAAACATATATCACATGTAAATTCAAACAAGTAAAAATGACATGAAACATGTAACATGTATTTTTCCTCATATAGAGGCTTAACACATTTTAAACCTACAAGTGTATTCAAATGTATGCAACTGAAATTAGTATTAAATTAGTAATTACTAAACAGTATTATGAGGAGTATAATTGTTTTTCTTTTGCTCTTAGGAGCTTTTTAGTTTTCTAAAAATCAAATCAGTTTAATTTTGATAATTGCACACTGGAAAAAAACACATTTCTTTTAAATAAGGCCCCAAAGGAGGACATGACATATCGCAGTCAAGTCCTTTTAGTGGTTCATTAGAAAATGTGTGCTGATACCAATAGGTGCACATGATATAAATGTGTTTTTCTCTGATATGTATTCCACTAAAACCTTGGGACATTATTTGACGCTCTTTGTGCTTGATCTGATGAAAATATTTGTGGTGGCAGAAGATTACGAGACCAACAAAGTAACATCTCATGTCTAAGTCAGATATTTTTCTTCTTATCTAACAAACATCTTTTATACGGTGTTGTTCTGGATGCTGTCAGGAATTAACGGCACTTAAAGCTGGATGCATGGCAAGTCTGCAAAAAACAACCAATTTACCAAAGATACGAGTCATGCATCCTTCAGTTGTTATGAAGAAACTTCAGATTTAATCTGTTATGATCGGTATCAATGAAGAAGAAAAACATGTTTCTCTGACCATTAGTGTGTGTAGCCTGTCAGTGTGTGTACAGTGGTGCCGGTGACCTGTGGCCTCAGGCTGTGTGCTTAGTGAGGATTGAAATGGGACAGCTTTAAAGGGGGATTAATGCAGTATGGCCGAATGAGAAAAACACTGTAGAAACAAACATATGCAGTAATTAAGAGGGTAAACACAGCATAAAGGGTAAAAAAAATATATCATATACTATAGATTGACTTTATTTATGTGTACTCTAAATAGTGAGACGCTTCATTTCAATAATTATCATGACTTTCACCTGGAAAATGCTATTTTATATGGTTATAAACTGTTATCTTAAATGTTGGTCTTTAAAGTGTTAGGTTCTCTCTCCTTTCATCTTCAACTATGTCAAAGGATCATAAGTTCACATTTAATTTCCAATATTCTAATATATTCTAATATCTATTCTAATAGCTCAGCCTATTTTAGCCACCTCCCCTCTTAGCCTCTGATGTTCCCTCTTTGCATGATAAACAGCTTTTCAGCCCTCAGAATATGTATGTGGCCCATATTTATTCATATGTGCAGTATATGAGAGCAGACGATTCTGCTTTGGGTGTGGGAGAGGAAATATATAAATAAGAAAGTAAATAAACAGTCTAAATAAATAGCAAGAGTAATAAGGTTAACTATTTAGGTTTTTTGATATTGATATTTGCAGGGAGAGCTACAGGAGGGGGCGAAATTAATGACAGCAGACATAATGCCATTGGGATACTTGGGAGTGTGTCCAATACTTTAAGTAATAGCGTTAATGGCGAATTTGAAGGAATTTAATTTTCGACATCAAACAGCGGCGCCTTTAGAAAGCCACCTCCCTCTCGCCTCCACATGTTTGGGGCTCTGAGAGCTTCTGAACTCGCTTCCTCTCAGAAGGAGGAAGAGGAGGAAATCATCTCCAGGGTGGCGGGCATGCGGGGAAGGCAGGCGGCTAAAAACTTCCAAGCAGAACCCAAGCAGAACAGCCTCTCGACTTGCAGGGTGACGCTTGTTAGGCTCAGGCCCAGAGGAGGGAGCATGGCCAGTAAGTAAGGTTATTGGGAAATAATTAGCCTAGCCCGGGAATCAGCGGGGATAGCAAAGTCCTCTGGGGTAGAAACGCCAGTGCCCCTGGCCTCGTTTCCACAGCTAATTAACTTTGAAGAGAGCCTATTAATAAGGTTGTCTTCATAGAAAAAGCCTGAAACTGTGTGCAGAAGGAACTTTTAGGTGTGGTGGAGGCTGGATTTCAATTTATAGATGAAACACAAAGAAACACACAAGACTGTGGAAGTAATTGAAAATGAAGTGGTTTTTTTGGGTATTTCAGAGCTTTCTGGGGGAACTCTTTATACAAGTTATACACACTATTCGGAAATATCAACCTTCCCCTATGAGCGTCAGATCGCCCCATCAATTCCAAGAGAAATTTTGCTCCAGATCACTTGCTCCCCACTTCTACCTACTCGGTGGACGTCATCCCCAGGTGGCCACATGTCCCCTTACCTGTCATCCCAGAAACAGCTGGTGTTGCCACCAGGTCTGAATGTGCTAAAAAAAATCTAGCCTCACAGCCTTAGGCTGTGGGAGAGCGACGCAGGCCTCAGCGCCTAATCACCCCCTCCCACGACAGCACTCATCAAGACAGCAGCTCCAACAAATCAATCTCCCTCTGACAGTTCATTTAGACTGAATTAATTTGGAATTAGGGGCCATTACTGCAATTGGCAGGCGTGGATATTCCCCTAACGCGGGCTGTTATCCTGCTTTGGGGATAAAGAAAAGGAGCCAGCTTTTCTTTTTTTCTGTAGGATCGACTGGATAAGGTGTTTTTCTGTGCTGATCGCAGGGCTGAGGGAGGGAGCCATTGGATTTTCAGTTTAACTAAATCATCATTGTTCTCAATCAACAGTCAGACTCTGCTGATTGTTTTTTTGTCTTTGTCTTTCTCTTGATAACAAATGGAAGTGAAATAGGTGTTTAATGAGGGTCGTTGCTCTATCGACTGTCAAATTGTTGCCGGGGGCCAATTAAAAGTCTGATAGTCGGCAATAATAGCAGAGAAAACAATGAATCGGGATAAGATACAAGACAGAATCGAAGGACTGATAAAGCACTTTTAAATTCTTTCTGTCAATGGCTAGACCAGAATAAATGACCAAAACCAATAAAATATCAATCTACAAATATAATCCACAAACAGGCCTCCATGATACACGCTTCAGTCTGACTCAGACAAACAAAAGCACTTTTACAGTCAATCTGACACATGTAATGATTTTCTCTTTTGTTCGTTCACAGTTGAGTTTTACTTCCGTGATGTTACCGTTATTTTCGGTGCAGCAGTATGACTGATCTGCGGCGGAGCTGCTGAACAGATTGACTTGGCCTCTCTCTCCTGCTGGGAGGCAGCAGCTTGAAGTTTACCCGGGGTTCACGACCCCGTGACCCAGAGGTTTGACCGAGACAGCTCAGCTCCATGGAGACGCCGCTTTGAAAAGATAAACACTCTAGCATCACACACACTCCTGCACAGAGGCACATGAAGAAACAGCTAGATTAAAGAGATCTTTAACCCGATTGTGTTTGGTGCAGAGAACGTTTCTTAGAAAATAATTTGCCTTTTTAAGAATTTTGCATTTCTTAAAAAGTCTAAATAAATGTCAGGGTTGGCTGTTAACTCCATCCCTCTAAACATACTTCTCTGGTCTCCACGTAGGTTAGGTTGCAGAGGAGCTGCTGGAGATGTTCCCATGCAGAGACGTTAAGAACCAGTCGTAATCAGCAGTTTTTTGAAAGGTAATCTGGGAACTAACTAGAGGAGAAGCAGACGAGACAGTTTGAGGTAAAGTGAGTGCTGGAAAAAAGGTGCAACTGAGGATCGATTTTCTTTAATAAATGAACAGCACTGTCAAACCTGTAATTTCTGTGTATGAAAACAATAGTGTGGTTTCTTTGTCCAGATTTCAAGCCCCATCTTTACCAGCTGCAACATTTAAGTAAATTAATGCATCAATAATTATATAACGTGAGGGTTCGATATGTGGTGCTATTGATCAGTTTTGGTGAAAGAAACAGCTGGATGGAGACGGATTAACTTTTGAAGCAGCAGTTTTCACTTTTCCGCACTTCGTCCACTTCACAACAACAACACTTCCTGTTTCTAAGTCACATGTCGCTAATCTAACCAATCGGAGATGAGGAGGACTTCGACTGAGGTAAATCAGAGGAAAACTAGAGGGATTGATTCAGATTGAGAACTGTTTTTATAGATGCACATGTAAATATTCAACCTTGTAAATAAGTAGCTAATAATTTTATACAAATAAATATGTAAATAATCATCTGTATAAACAATGTAAATATATTTTTAGTAAATTAACTCAAATGTACAAATGAATTCTCATTTAAACCTTCAATTATAATACAATAACATAATATATGTTATTCTGCATAACAAGCACTTTTACTTTAGGTACTTCGAGTAGCCTATATTTTTTATATAACACTTTTGTACTTTCCTAAAGTAAAAATTTGAATCCAGGACTTTTACTTAAAATCGAATATTTCTACACTTTGGTATTTCCATGTTTACTTGAATGAGAACGTCTCCCATCTCTGCTCTACACTTAATGTGGCCTAACATTGACGTGGAGGTGATGGCCTCTGTCGGGTTAAAAACTCAACACACTTATCTTAATCATTTAAATAGAACAATAATTATCTACTGCCGTTTTATTTTAGCCTCTTCTATTTTCATACATGTAGTTTTGGCACTCTGTTGTAAACATGGCCGAGGAGAGATGAGTAGGTGTACGCTGGGCGACGAGGAGGAGCTCCACCGCCCAACCATGAGATCAGAGTAAATATTAACACTGACACACTGCTGTGGAAATACCTCAGTGACTTACAGGGGCTACGAGGAGCAGGGCAGGAGGATGAGCGGGAGGAGAAGAAAGACGAGTGGACGCAGACATTAAGGTGAGCCAAAAGGTAAACGGCAGGGCACAGCACATACACATCCCTGAGTACACACACGGACACACACTGATACCTTCTTAGCCCTCCCCCATTAACACTCCAAACCACAAAAGCCTCTACCCCTCTGATGACATGTTCCCTCCACACCTCCACAGAGCTCACCGAGGAAAACACAGCCAAGTCCTCAGCTGACACAACACACAGGAAAACACAGGGACTTGTCCATTAAATTGTTTCTGTGTGTTTCATCACATGAAACTCACTCTGGAGTGCACATGGGTAAATGCTTTACTTAGTACTAAACGTAGGCAGACAATTTTAAGACCCTTCCCTTTAAATATCAGGAGGGACCTAGTATTTTTTATTTTTTTTTTTGCACGTCTATCACTCACAGCACTTTGGTTTTTATTGTTTCAATCCTCTTTAAAAGCTGAGGGGAGGAAGTTGTGATCTGAGCTGACGATAAAAGCGCATGAGGAGGTTGTGGGGTCGAGAATGATCACATTACGAATGCATGCTAAAGCTGAGAGCAGACAGTGCGGCCCTCTATTTATTATGTTTTCAGGCCTGGGCAGAATGTTCCATCAGCCTGAGAAATATGACAGTGATTTCACCGGCACACTCTCAGGTTTCAGTGCAGGTAGATAGAGGTGTGTAGGTGTGTAGGTGTGTGTGTGTGTGTGTGTGTGTGTGTGTGTGGTGGACATGCATGAAGTGTTACGTATGTATAGTGAGAGGGAAAGAAAAGGGAGAGAAAGTCGGTAGGGAAGAAGAGATGAGAGAAAGCAAAGACAGAAGAAGAGAGAGGTGATGAAAGGAAGTTCATGTTACGTATTTGTAGTCAGGGTGTTACATTTCAGCACCGGACTGATAATAGAGTCAACACACTCTGCACAGGTTTAGGGGCACAATGATGTATATGAGGAATGTAAGAGTGTCAAATAAAAACCCTTCTACACCACAGACACACGGACACACACACACATTCAAATTACCCAATAAGCCAACAGAGTCAGCAACACACTGGCTGATCGTTGGATTCAGTGTTAACAACTGTGATTCACAAGTAATTAGGGAGCACCTCAACTATGTAGGAAGAACATTTTAGTCAAGAAGAAGAGGCACAAGCGTTAAGTTGAGTCGCTTTGATGCTTTCAACAAATTTCAAGTAAATGTCTGTTCTGAACAAAACCAGAAAATACAGCAGGTTTACTTGATGACATGCAGTGTGTGTTATAGTAGTTTGACTCGGTAAATACAATTATTTCCTTTATTTGCCAAGAATTAAATGAAAGGATTAATACAACTCTCATGTCTTTATGTTAAATATACTGAGAGTAAGCAGCCAGTTAGCTTAGCTTAGCACAAAGACTGGGAACAAGGGGAAACAGCTAGCCTGGCTCTGTGTTAAAGGTAACAAATCTACCCACCAACACCTCTAAAGCTCAGTAACTAACACATTACATCTTATTTTAATCTATACAAAGAAGGAAGGGAGAAAACATTTGTGGTTACCGGGCAACGAGTGGAGACCTCTCAAAGAGCCTACATGGCACATTCACCTATAAAACCAAAAAACAATGTTTGTACACTTTGTTTTTTATGAATTGAACAAACAATAAAGTGTTCATTTGTGAGTTTTAGAGGTGCTGGTCTGCAGATTTTCTTTTTAACCTTTGGATAACGCTGTTTCTGGTTATTATGCTAAGCTAAACTAGGAATCTGCTGGCTGTACCCTTATATTTACTGTGCAGACATGAGAGTGGTACATCTCTCATCTAACTCTCAGAGGAAAGAGAATAAGCTTATTTTCCAAAATGTTGCACTATTCCTTGAAATTATGTTTATCAGGAACTATTTAACTACAAAGCACTACAGAGACTAGTCTCTGTGGGGTACCAATATTACACAATAAAATACATGTAAACGATGCAAAAGAAATGTGTGTATAAAATCTCTAAGTGTCTTTAGTATGGGATTTCCATGGCATCATTGCTACTGCACAAACAAGATTGGAAGATTATGAGCAATAGAGATGCAGACTAATCGCTGGATTTGTTGTGGGAAATGCTTGAAAATCCTGGGATTTTCCGCCATGATTTAGTTTTAAATCCACTCTGAGACACACATGTGGTTTCACTTTTTGCCTGCACAACCAAAGGTGATCAGAGGTCCTTGAGAGCATGTGGGAATACCATTAATAAAAGACTCAAAATGAATTATTCTTAATTATTAAGAAGGCAGGTGTTTGTATTTCTGCAAAACATAAAATCACTTCTTTTTTTATCACATTGGTGACCAGAGAGGGCGGGAAGGGGACTGAAGGGAAAACCTTTGCTGAGCCCTTTTTATTTTCCTATTCATGAACTTGAATGAATTCAAATCATGAACCATGTAGAAATCATCCCAAGGCACTTAGGGCTTTATAAAGTCTTTCAACTGAACTTTTGGTCTCGTGTTGCGGACAAACTCCCAGTGTGCTCCGTACCTGCTGCTGACTGGTGACCCTTGGGAGTGGGGGGGGGGGGGGTTTGGAGAGAACAGAAGTGGGGACATGGAGGAGGGAAAGGGGAGGCACAACAAGACGGAAGATGAAAGAGATAGATGGAAGAAAGGCAGCAGAGAAAAGGGAGGAGAGGAAGCCTGACTGGGGAGGCGTGGGGAGGGTCGTGGTCCTCAGCGGAGCGAGCGCGCTCTCTGAGGTAGCAGTGTGGAACCACCCAGAGCCTTGTAATAGTTAAATCATATCAATTAACCATGGGACATCAGGGGATTAGGGGTTAATCTCTCCCTTGAGAGAGAGAAACAGTAAATTAGAAAGGAAAGAATGGGGAGAGAAAGAAGAGATCATAAACGGCTCTGTTGAAAGGGAGAAAGCTGACATGATGAATTACAGAGCATGAAAAAGCATGTTTCAGATAAATAAAGAAAGCGCCTGGAGGATGACTTCTTCTTCACTTATGTTATCAACAATGACGTGGTAAATGACTATACAGCAAATGAGCAGTGTGGCACTACATTTGCATTTCCCCAGCAGCAGTGATGGGACCAGAAGTGGCATTTAGGGATTAAAAACAACACAAAACAGGAGATAATCCCATAGCTCGGCCACACCCGCCTGGGAACTGATTTACGCCATTTTCAATTTGGATGAGGGCTTGGAAGAAGAAAAGGGGCACGAATAATTTACCCCCTTCCTCTAAAGCCTCATTGCCCTCCCATAAAATCATCCCCTTAGATTAAGAAACATCCACATGTGATTGAAAATGAAATCATATACAATAAGAGATGGTATATGTGGCAGAGGTTTGGGGGATCTATATTTGGGGAGGATTGGGGGACTGAGCTTTGGGAGTTTGAGAAGGAAGAGAGGAGCCCCTCTTTCTTTGGTGTATATGCAAAAATGGCTGAAGTAGGTAATGGAGCCGTGAGGTAAGAGGATTAAGATCAGCATTGGGTCAGGACTGATAGTGAGAAATGGGGTGATGGAAGGACAAAAGGATGAGTAGAAGAGAAAAGGGGAAGAAAGAGAGAAGAGAAAGAGAGGCAGAGAGAAAAAAGGAGATGTTATTAGACAGAGGTGGTTGATTTGGTGTGAAAAGATATGAAATGGAGACCGGAGAAACTGTCCCTCTCATCCTCTGTCTTCCAGGGCCCATAGACTTTGCTTCAGACTCATAAGTGATCATATGGGATCTGTGCGTCCCTCTGATAGGGAGCGGCAGGATAATGCTTAACCTGATACGTGGATTGGCTTCGCAGACAACGGAGTGGGGGGGTGGGGGGGGGGTGGGGGTGTGGGGGTGGGGCGGGCGGGGTGGAGGGGGTCAACAGAAATCTTCCGCCTGCGAAGGGAAGAGCTTGAAGGCTGCAGGAAGGTATGAGCAGGCTGGGAGTTCAAATGCTGAGTACTCAGGAAGCTAGAAATCTGCAGGATTGAGCTTTTAAAGGTGATAGAGAAGGATGTGGGGCTGTAGAGGCTATAGAATATATATATATATATAGATCTAAAATATAGCTTTCACAAATAACTTGATATTCAGAAACAGAATATGCTTTCCTCTCGCCAACAACAGACACAATTCTGGACTCCTCCTGCCTTTTAAAGGAGTAGTTTGACACTTATCCGGCTTTCTTGCCAAGAATTAGGAGAAGATACCACTCTCATGTCTGCTTAATAAATATGAAGCTGCGGCCAGCAGCTGGTTAGCTTAGCTTAGCATTAAGACTGAAAGCAGGGCGAAACAGCCTGGCTCTGTCAAAAGGTGACAAAGTCCACCGACCAGCACCTCTGAAGTTCACTAATTAATTTTATTGCATTCATTTTATTCGTACAAAATTGTATTGTGAAAAGGAGATTCTGGGAAGTCACTGCTCCGCGTTTTGCCTTCAGCCAAACGAAATATCATGTGTTAGTTAATGAGCTTTAGAGGTGCTGGTAGGCAGATTTGTTTACCTTTGGACAGAGCCAAAGATCATGATCCTGCATCTAGCTTCAGATTTGACAGATATGAGAGAGGTATTGATCTTCTCACCTAGCTCTAGGTAAGAAAGTGAGTTTCTCTAAATGCTGAACTATTCCTTTCACAGCAAAGCCTTCAGAAACTGTGCGCTAAAAGACTGGAAACTGAATCAAAATGTGTGTGTCTGAAACAGCCAAAGGTGCCTGAACTTTACAAACTTCTTCCTCATAAGTTTCTGCCTTAGTGGACAGCCTAGCCTGAAAACCAGTCATCTGTAAGGGCTGAGAGGCCTCATCTAAATGTTCCCCTGACCGATGCGTCTTTCCTTTAGCCAATTTGCTGCCATCACAGGATCAGACTCGACTCTTATTTGCCAGCCAAAGAGGCTCAGCTGCACGACCCCGGCAGTAGCCTCGTGGAGCCACGTTGCCTCCTCGCACCCTCCCTGCCTCAGTCACCCCACCCCAAGTCTTAATTCAGACACTTTGAAGTATCTTGGTCTGTGGTGAGGAGCCACTCAATCAATTACGAATGAAATAATCTCCTTATGATATTTCGAGGTTTCTTCAAGTAGAGGAAGGGGGGGAATGCAAGAAGAGATTATGGAAGCCAAATCAGTCTCTCAGCTGCGTCTAAAGTGACAGGGGGAGAATCAGCTGAGAGGATGGTGGGAAATTAAATAAGAAAAAAAAAAAAAGATTATGTCTAAGTGTGTCACCTCCAAACACGGCTGTGAAATCTCTAACCTGATCCATGAGGAGGTGGCGGTGGTGGAGTGGAGGAGCGAGACTGGATTATTGCAAGCCGCGTTAGAAAAGGACCCACGGGTTCTTAAAAAGCTTTTGCTTACCACTAAGAGAGAACACACACATATCAAACAAACATCTATGTGATGTATCTGTGTGTGACAGAACAAGCAAAGACAAAGGGAGGGATGTGTCAGCTTGCGGGGAACCTGTCTTTATCTGCTAAATGCAAAGATACGACACATATTTCTGCTTTGACACATAAACGAACATGTAAGGAGACTCATGCACGGCCATAAACGGTTTGAATGGCAGTTAATTGTAACTGAATTGAATAAGGGTAAATGAGGGTATCATCCTCAAATGTTGAGGTGACACAAGGTGACATTTGTACATATGAGAGTAAAGCAGATTTATCGGAAAAGTTAAAAATTCAACCAGTTTGCTTGAAAAGGTGGCCTGGCATTACCAGATAATTTCGCATTTGCAAATGGGTCTAGAACTTCTCCATTTGTTTTCAGTTTTCAAGGGATGTAATCAACAGTCGCAGACCAAATTGTCTCTGAATGCAATCAGACAGAGCTACGACCAATCAGTGCAACGAAACATGTGACACTGCGCCGCAGGGTCAGTTGGTAAATTACACTTTTACTAAATCCTGTCGGCAGTACAACAAACACATCTTTCTTGTGCTGTAAGTGCTGTAAGTGCAGTTGTTTGTTCTTCCTCCTTTAAAGAAAATATACTGTCTGGTTTGATTAATACTGTCGCGATAGTGGATTCAACACACCTCTCCATGAAGCGGTAACCTCCGAGGCTATAAAAAGGAAGGCAGCACCAAAGTATCAAAAACTGCAGTTCTTCAAGTAGCCACTTGAGGCTGGCTCCAAAAGCCAGTCAATCCCCATTGACTCCCTTTATAAAATGCCAGACTTTACAGCAGAAATACCAACCAACAGGCTTTGTTTCACCTTAAAAACCATTAAATGATTGAGGACCAAAGACAAAAACAGAAGATAATGATACTGAGGAAGGGACTTTTTAGAAATATAGTACGAGGAGGAGAAACTAAGATGGATCAGAGGATGGATGAAATCAGACAAATTCACATTTCTGTTTAAGGAAAAATAGTATCATAAAAATGATCTGTTTTGTAATTATTATGTAACTATTTCGTATATCTACCCTCTTTAGTGCAATTCTTCTGTGTCAAGTGTTAAGTAAAAAATCTATAAATACTCATACTCGTGCATCTGAAACATGAGAACAAACAAGGCCTACCTCCCCTACCTCCAGCCTCCCCTCTCTCCCCTCTCTCACCCCAATCAGTGCTGCTCAACCATCTTGCCTCAAGCCTTTTAGATTTTCTCCATGGCTGACTGTTGTTTCTGCTGCTGCAAGCTCAGCCATCAGCGTGCATTGATCGCTCCCCTTCATCCTCAGCATCCCCTCCGTTATACCTGACTATGGCGACTAATTCCCCCGTTCTCACCCCTCTTCATCCCAGATTGAGAAGGTCGGAGGAAAAATCAATAACAGTGCCAAGTGGGGCTGGGTCAGGGGTCAACGAGGGCCTTGACAAGTGTGTCAGGGGAAGGAAGGAGAGAGAGAGAGAGAGAGGGGAAAAAGTGCTTGTTTGTGTGTGTGTGTGTGTGTGTGCGAGTATAAGAGTGTGTGTTGCATAAGGAGTGGTCAAGAGAAACAGAGTGACCAAAGGCCTCGTGGGTGCAAGTGTCAGGCTTGTCAGGGATCAAATTTATGACCATTGATCGGTGCTCTCTGTGTATGTGTGTGTGTGTGTCTGTGTGTGTGTGTGTGTGTGTGTGTGTGTGTGCGCGAGTATAAGAGTGTGTGTTGCATAGGGAGTGGTCAAGAGAAACAGAGTGACCAAAGGCCTCGTGGGTGCAAGTGTCAGGCTTGTCAGGGATCAAATTTATGTCCATTGATCGGTGCTCTCTGTGTGTGTGTGTGTGTGTGTGTGTGTGTGTGTGTGTGTGCGTGTGTGTTACACTCAAAAAACTGCTGGGTTAAAAAATAACCTTAACCCCACTGCTGGGTAACGATGGGTCAGAACAAGTGTTGGGTTTTACCATTTAACCCAGAATGCTGGGTTGTTCATTTGACCCAGTGAGTGAAATTAACTCTAGTGCTGGGTTATTTATTACCTATAAACTGGATTATTTCCTGTCTCATTGCCTTGATACTTTTATATTTAATAATAATAATTATAATAATAATAATGTTATATATTATAATATACGATATACAAAAAGAGGCCACTGTGAATGTGCATTTGCATGACACTTTGCTATTCTTCTGCCAAAATGCGTGAATACAAATGTACATAATTCAACGCATGCAAGAGAAACTTCCAGGTGGGAAGGTAGGAAGTATCCAGGCACATTTATGAGTGTAGGTGGTGATGAATGTGGTGGCATCTGGCAGAGGTGAGGAGTCATCATATACAGACTATTTTAGCCAAACAAGCCAATAAAACAAGTGAATCCCATGAGATGTCATAGTAAAACTCCTGCCATTCATTTCATGTCTCCGTCCTTCTATCTATTGGATGTTAGCTTAGCTTAGCTTAGCATCAAGAACAGAAAAAGAAGGAAACAACTAACTGGGCTCTGTTTCAGAGTAGCAAAAATCCTGATCACCATGAGGCTGCAAGGAAATCTGCAATGACTTCAGGAAGTCACAGTGCTTGTCCAAGATGTGCTCATAACTCCCCGTAAAGTCACAAATTAATGTTTTTACATTTTGTTTTTTGTACAGATTAAACAACAAGACACAACACACTTCTTACTGAGTTTTAAAGGGAAGAGAAACAACAAGAACTGAGGGAAGAGAGAGATGGGGGACGACATGATGCAACACTATTCCTTTAAAATCCCAAGCACAACTGAATTTTGATGGTTAAAATAAATAAAGATAAAAATTGTCATCTGACATGTTCAATTACCTAGATACACTTTAAGCATATTCAAAATGCAGCTCTGCAGCCAAAACTGCTCTTTCCAAAAGCTCATCTGCGATAGTGTCAATTAGCACTTAGCTTAGCGATCTCCTGCTGCTGCTTTGGCTGTTCATTCCCAACTGTTTAAATTCCACATCAGTAATCGTTCACTGTAATCTTCCCAGCAACACATAATCACTGGCTTTTAACGCCCATGAATTAGCTCACACTCCTCCCAGGGGATTGGTGTGTGTGTGTGTGTGTGTGTGTGTGTGTGTGTGTGTGTGTGTGTGTGTGTGTGTGTGTGAGACAGACTTGATGACAACCATTTAATGACAGACATCCACTCCATGATACAGGTCATTATCCCTGTGGTAGTCCATTCAAAATGTAAAATAAAGGAGACAACGACAGGGATGACACAAGGTGGGATTCACCCAAGGTTTTCCTTTCTGATATACAACTTCTGTGTCATGCTCACAAATACATTTATACAAGTGAAGGCATTATGCTGTGCTCCAGAGGTGTGCGCAGACACACACCTCTACTGTACATCCATGCCACACACACGCAGTGGAAATGGAAAAGGAAGATGAAGCCTTGAAGAAATCCATTTGCAATTTAAATGGAAATGTAATGAGCCCGTGGTGGCAGTGAATTAGCCTACTGATCAATTGATCATGTCAAGGACAAATAGGTAAACAAACATATCCATTAGCCTCCTGCTCCACCTCCTCCCTCTGCTCCCTGCTGTGGAGAAGTACTAGAGGATCACTGAGAGGTGAGAACGTGTGTGTGTGTGTGTGTGTGTGTGTGTGAGAGATGAGAAGAAGTAGGGGTGACAGCAAACACCATCTTAAGGGGAGACTCCCTAAAAAAAAAACCCAAAGTGCTCACTGCAAACACATAAACATATGTGTAAAGACACTGACACACACACAATTGCATACCCCACTGTGACTGTCCTGCCCAGCTCGTTACACAGACAGTTGGGCCCAGCAAGGTTCCTTTCAGAGGCGATGGAGAGAGCAGAGGAGGAGGAGGAGGAGGAGGAGGAATGATGGGGCCTCTGAGATTCAAACAAGGAGTAGGACGGAGAAACAAGGGAGAGAGAACGAGTGACGATGCTGCCGGAAGACAGCGGGCTGAAACTAGACCTGCTGCCTGGCCTCACCCTAATCTTCACCGTGTGTGTGTGTGTGTGTGTGTGTGTGTGTGTGTGTGTGTGTGTGTGTGTGTGTGTGTGTGTGTATGTGTCTGGACAGAGAGAGGGAGCACCAATCAAACCTTATTTCAAGAGTGTTTCGACAGGGGTGTAACTGTTAATTACGGCTATAGAAACAGTTAATTTGGCTACTAAAACTATGTTTGTACCATCATTTTGTTCAACCTTAAATAGCAAAGGCATCAAACTTTAATTAATTCATTTTTTTTTTTTTGCTTTAAGTTGGAGCAAACCAAAACATTGATATTCCATAAATCATTTGGGTCCACACTCTCTGACACATCTCTAATCAGTCAGTTACTCGTCTCTCTAATCTATCAGAAGTCTCTGAAAACTCAATCACCACAACTAATTCATCGTAATAAGAAACGGATAAGGAGCTCCTCTGGTTTGAACGCCAGTTAAAATAACTTGATTGCTGACTAATGGTTAAAGTGAACAGAAAGACGGTGAATCCTTGTGGCAGACGCGTTTGTGCGGCCCAGCGGTACGAAACCTGTAACCATGTCAGTAGATTTGCAGGGATATCAGACAAACGTACATTTCTAGCTGATGATGGCACTAGATGAAAACTCCAAAGTCATCAAGATGCATCATGTGGTGATCATGAATGTCTGTGCGACATTTCACCGCTATCAATCCAGTATTGAGATATTTATATCTTGACTGAAGTGGCTGACCAACCTGGATGTCTGTCATCCATCACGCCACACAGCTAGCATCGCTAAAAAACAAAAAAGCCAATAATCTAATGAAAGTATGTAAAGAATTATTTACCACTTTCGAATGAGACACATACTAATAGCTTAACTAATAAATCATTTATACTAATGCTTCTGCTTTGCCAGGTTATGAAGAACCACTTTTGCTGGTGACCTCCTCCCTGACATGTAAGTCATTCATTAATGACTTAACTTTTCATAATTGCTGTCCTGATGGCCCATTAGAAAGTATTTATATAATGCAGCTTTACTCATCCCCCGGTCAAAGATTTATAAAGTTTTCCGTTGTTAATTTGGATAATGGTTTGAATTTCTCAGATGTCAGTTGCACACAGTCTATCCAGATGGCTCAGTAAAAGATCGAGGGGATGGAGACATGGGAGAGGATGACAGCTTGAGCATTTCTATCAGGAGTTATTTCATGCAGGCTGCCTGTTCAACGAACGGAAAAAAGAGCCGCCATCTACCCTTTCAAAGCAGGACAGATATTACAGGATATTACCCTTAGCTTTTGAGGGCAAGGACACATGGAAAGGCGTTTGGAAAATTATAATATCCTAGCATACACTGCATGTTGCTGTGTGCATGATCTATATTGGTGACACACCATGCTGGGAACAGACTATTACTACTAGCTAATAGAAAATATATTGCACTTAACACCAGTCCTTCAGAAGAAGAGAGGGCCCACTTCTTCTTCTGTGTAATCAAAGCAGTGTTTTTACACAAGGAAATCTACAAACACAGATCATTGTAAAATCTGACATGCATAACAACAAAATAAATTTAAAAAAAACTGCTGATGAGGAAACAGCAGGTTAATACAGGATGAAGAGAGGAAAAACCTCCACAAAAAGAAAGTGCTTTTTAAAGAGGACCATTTGTAAAACAAGGAGTTTAAAGCCAGATTATAGGCCAACAATGACACAATCCCTTATGTTCATTCCTGTAATACGCTGTGAAGAAGAGGATTTATACTTTATTGTGGTGGAATGCATCGAGGCTGCCTTGTGTCTCCTTCTGCGTCTGCCTGCCTCTTTGGGAAACATTTTCCTCCTCCTGAGGCCAGGTGTAATCCCTGCATGGAGGAAACAGAGATGCCTCCAGCCAACTACTGATCAGCCTTATAATGATTCAAGTATTACGAGTGATACCACCAGAGGGAAAATTCTTTCAATCCAGTCTAAAGCTTTCTCTGCACTAGCTGACTCCGCAGAAGAGCGTGCTTGGTTTGGGTGTCTGGTTGTTGGATTTCTCCCCAACAACTCTGCTTGTCTCCTGGTTTGAGTTGGATTGCATTGGATTGTCTTAATTGTCTCTAATGACTAAATTGTCCCAACTACTTGCTTCATTAGCTCTGTGTTAGCTCTATTAAGAAGGAACGGAGCCGAGGAGGAGACGGTTAATTGAGGGCGTTAATAAAGGCTACATGATGAGTGCCATGCTGAAAGTGGCTGAAAGTAAAAGAAAAAGTGTGCCGCTTGTGCTTTTTGAGTGCTTTGACAGATTGTTGGGGCATTTTATTCTGAAAGGATCTCAGATAAATTACATTTTAAAAAGGAAAATAAGTGCGATTTACAAAAAAAAGGAAAACCTATTAATCTCACAGAATAATGTCAGATTTAACACACTGGACAGTTGCAGCAATTATAGTTCAAATCTTAGTGTCAATATTTGTCACTAATGCAGCAGGTATCACTTAGTCTCAGCACCTATCCCTCAGCAGCTCTGACTTAAACTGTGCGCTCTCAGTCTGCTAAACCCAGATCCAGATTAGGGTCTGATTGTCCATACTGGAGCAGATAAAGTGGGATTTTCTGTGGTAAAGACAGATGTTTCAGAGGAAGTGAAGGGATTCTGGCTCCATGAAGGAGCTTTAGCTTTGTCTTCGCTGTACAAGGTTTGGCCCCATGCACCCGTTTCTGAAACTGGGATCTGGGCAAAGCAGGCCACACCCAGTGTCAATATTAGCAGAGGGCCACACCTGAGTCAAACAGCATTTGGGATACAAAATCCCTCTCAATGTCTTAATTCTGCTGATACCATCACTTATTTCATGCAGAAAAAGCTAATTAAAATGTAAATACTTACACATAAATTAATCGGTTTATGTAAATGTTCAACAGTGACCTGACATCTTACCCGGCTTCCTGCACCACGACCCTCAGACAGACAGTGTTTTTCCTAAAAGACGGTTTCTCTCACCGATGAAAAATGATATTAGGACTTTGCGTCCACACTGCAAGATAAACACATATCTACTAGTCACTACCCTGTGAAATGTTAACACTTAGATTTTTGGGTATTTTTGCCTCTATACAAAGTTGGACAGCAGAAAACTTTACCAGGGACATTGCGATCACAGAATATGTTATGTGCCTCAGCCACCAGACCACTGGGATGCCCCCTATAATCATTTCAACAAAGATCAAGCCATTGACACTGAACAACATATCCCACGAGTCCAGTAAGACACAGAAGCACTGTCATAGTCTCGTGGGAGGCGCAGAAGAAGAAAAAAACAAACAACTTATAGTAATTAATCCACATTTAGTCAAGAACATGGGCACAAAAACCCCAGTGTATTTCAGTTCAGAGACAACGATGAAAGAATCTGTTTCAGAGCTTTTGCAACTTGATAGAGAGGCTCACGGCGCGTCCCGCTTCTGTAGCAGTTACAGTTAACACACATGAAGTTTTCCTCCGTGCAGGTGAACGCTTGTGTTACTCAGCTCTTCTAGGAAACTTTGACCCTCGCTGTATGATCTCTCCTATAGTTCAATCCTAGAGTGTGTGAGATTTTTTTTTTCTTCTCTTGTTCGCTCTCTCCTTTTCTTTCTTATTCTCTCTTCTCTCCCATTCTCTGCCACTCTCTCCAGTTTTTCCTCCGTTTTTTCAACACATAGGTGGATTAAGGCAGAGGGGCTTTTGTTTAGATAAAGCGAAGGATTAGGGAGAGATTTGCCCCCATAAAGTTGTGGGCTTGATGGGCCTTTTATCCCTGCATGTCCCTAAAGCTGTGTTGCCTCTGGATTAGGACTATACAATGGGGCCCCTTGTGCAGAGGGATCCGGGCCAGAGAGAGGAGAGAGAGAAGGGAGAGAAGGCAAGGAAAAGAAATGAGACAGAGGGATTGAGACAAGGGAGAAAAGAACGCAAGAAGAAAGAGAGAAGGGGATGGATGGAGAGAAAAAGAGGGGGGGAATTATACAGCTTTTAGAGGAAACTGACAGGTTGAAAACTTTTAGAGGAGGGATTTGCAGAGGAGATCCTGAGATCTTGTCACCAATAAAAGGGATTTCAGGAGGATTCAGAGGCGTGGAGCTGACAATAAACCGCAAAAATTGTCGCTGTCTCTTTAAATTCATTTATCTAACATATTAGAAAATAAATAAATAAATATGAAAGCGGGTCTTACTGTGGAAGTGCTGCTAATAACGTGTCTAAGAGGTGGCTCCTGGCAAATTGCTTTGTTATTCTTGTCAAAAAGGTCTCCTGCAAGAAGTCGATTTTAAACTACACATCAAAATGATTAATTGCTGTGGGATGAACAGATGCTGAAATACCCTTGAATGGTGCCGGGGAGGCTGAGGCTCGCTGGATCGCAGACCTAATGTATTCATGAAGTTGCAGAAACATCATTAAGAGTATTAATTAGCTATTAGAGAGCAGAAATTCACCGGCTATAAGGATCGTTTTGTTCTTCGCAACTCTATCAAACTGGCTGAGACAAGAGGAGCGAGTTTATCTGTATCAATTACGCACATAGGAAAATAAAATCCATGTTTTCTGCTAAAGGAGAAGCACGAGAGGGGTTAAACCTGACAGGAAATCAATAGGGAAAAAAACACAAGTCTACTTTGACCAAGACTCTATTTCAGAAATGAGTTTAGTCACATAAAAGGAGAAAAGCATTAATAGCCCGGACGCCCGAGCCTAATTAATGTATATTTCTTTAATATTTTGAGTTGTTCGTCAACTGGAGGTCATTGTGTAGGCTACCCACCTTGTATTCAGCGGTGCATGGCAGGGTACAGGGGTAAAGGGAGCTGTTTTTTGGCGTTTAAGCCCTTCAGATGCGCTGGACAGCTCTAGTCGCTCTAAGGAGCTTTAGGTGGAGAGGCGCTGAGAAGAAACTCTTTCTCGCTTTAATTGCTTTAGAGACGGTCCTCACAAAGAGACAGTGGCCAGATTTACCTCCCGTTTAAGTTCTTATTTCCATTGGTTCACAAGTTAATCCTCTTTCTTTCTCAGACCTCGGAGAAAAACCGAGTGATAGGAGCCTACCAAGGCGACAGAACCAGGGAGGCACACGAGTTTTTCCAGGCGAGAGGAAAAGACTTTGAAGAAACACATGGAGAAAGTTTTAGGTGGCTGAGAAGAAACAAGGCAGCACGCATCAATAACACCAGCATAATAATAATAATTATTATTATTATTATATTAATAACAATATTATTATTAATAATAATATTAATAATAATTAATATACCAATAACTACAGCTAAAATTGACATATTTTGTAGCCCACCTCATTCAACGATTAAGCAAATTAACATATCGAATATTTGATCCGTCTCAAGTTACCAGAAGCCTTCATTATAACAGCCTTATCTCTGGTTGGTAATTATACATTTTCATTTCTTAATTTTATAGTTTCTCTATTTCAACATTGAAAATCAATGTAATAATTTAATATTGGAATATATGCCCGGATCTTATACCTATTATTTAAATTACACTTTTTTTTTCTTATTAGGAAATAAATATATGGCTCTACCCTAAACTCCTCACACTTTCACTGCGCCCCCTCCCTCTCTCTCTTTTATACACACACGCACACACATTTCAAGTGACCCATGTAAACTTTACGATAAATTTTCACAAACCACTGGATGTCCATAAGAAGTCAAATTGGGTGCAGTTTTTAAAAAAAAATGTATGTAGCCTACGTCAAACATTAATATTCTCCTCTCCATGAAATCTTTTGTCTCCTGTTCAAATTTGTCAGAGTGAGAAACATGGTCAGAGATAAAACTGCGTTATAGGCCAAGCACTTTCCCAAAGAATCTCCCAACAAAATATGCAAGCTTTACATTAAAAGGCTACTTTGCGCTGCCCTTAATTCCCTACCTAAACGGTTTTGCTCTGGGAGAAGAAATCTTCTCTAAAAACCCTTCAAGAAGAGAAGGGCATTATTGCCCTAATCCTCTTACCCGCAGTCATTTTAAGACAGGGGTTTTTGGAGGCTGAGATGGCGTCTTGTCTTCCCTATCCCATCCCAAATCCTTCCAGGCCGGGAGAGAGTCTAAAGGCAGCACCCTGGCATCTATTAGCCATCTCTCTAAAGTCTCCCTCTTCTCCAGTGGCATGGAGAAAAAGCCGAAGAGCAAACAAACTAAAGGTTGGTTGGTTTTCTTCACAAAACGTAAGGAAAGGGAAATTGGTTTCATGCACCAAGTGCACACAAGAAATTTGAGGATATGGGATTTGAGAAACAAAAAAATTAAAATAAAAATCACTTTTTATAGACCTAAACATTCAATACGGTTCATTTCACAATTTAAAAAAAAGTTGATGAACTCTTCGGTTAAATAAAATTAAATTCAGGGTATAATTCATTCATTCTCACTTTTTATACCTAAACTTCCGCTTGTTAGTCAAAGCTGCAACCTTGAGGTTCAGGAGAGCCATCATGTTTGAATCAAATTACAGCTCACATTTCCAAAAAAAAAAAAACCCAAAAAACAACAACAACAAAAACAAAATGCAGCCTATTATTTTAATAATATCATGAAGAAAAGCAATATCTACACATCTGCCAAAATGGATCCATTAAAAAGCTTCACCCCTCACTTCTGCGGTTTGTTTATCAGGGAGAATAAAAAAACGTGTAGACAGACACGGAGGGATTTAGCGGACATAATGTGCTTAAATTGATCATATTTGAAAATAACTCCAGAAGTCAGTGCACCAAAGCCTGCCGCTGAACGATCAACTATCTTCTTTATATGACTGACAGCGCGGAGAGCCAATAGAAAGCCAGCGTGGCCCCCGCGAGGCTGCCCTTAAAATCCCTCCACCGGGCTCTCGCGCACCAGCAGATGGCGGCTTCCCACGTCTGCACGAGACGCGGAGAAATCAGCACGAGGAGAGGAGACAGAGCTCTGTGCAGGTGGAGCGTGAGCGAGCGAGCGAGCGGACTTGAAGTTGAAGCAACAGACTGGATGACTTTTTCACTGCCCTGACTTGTTCAATTCAAACCGGACAAAAGGACGGAGAAAAGTGGGCACTAAAAAACCGACACACAGCAGCTGCACGAGCAGAGAAAGCTGAAGCCTGAAGAAGTTGAGGAGCTTGGATTCTCTGTGCCGTCTGCGAGGAAGTGGCAGAAAAGACTGTCTCCACAAGAGGTAAAATCTCCTTTAACCTTTAATCTCTGTTCAGTATTTGTGCTTTTTAAAACTGTGTCAAAAACGCTTGTCTGTTCATGTAGTAAAAACCTGTCCCTCAGTCACTCTGACATAATTTGAGATTGTGGTTTGTTTACCCACTGTGTGCTGTGATGATTTTGTACATGTTATGCTAGTTACTGTGACAAATGTTACCTGGATTTATTTTGTCATTTGGTGAGGAAAAACAGTTTGGAAATTTATGTTTTATTAAATGTGGATAGTCTTATGTGCACCCAAAATGTATGATGGGAGAGCTGAAATTCATAACGACAACATTATAAATAATTGGTTAAATTAAATAAAAAAAATAAATAAAAAGCTTGTAATAAGTTAACCCTTACCAAGAACCTCCTTGTTTTGCGCGAGCTCAGTGACACCCAAAATAAAATAGTTCGTTCCAGGACCGTGGTCTCTTCTGAAAGGGAACACTTTGGAGTTTACCATTAGAAAGGACATAATCACTGTGAAGTGACACTGAATCAAATTTACAGAGAAACATAACGTGAGGTTTTTTCTCCTTCTTATTAAAACGTTGTGTGCTGTATAGATAGAAAAATAATCAGCTACTGTGCCAGTGACATTGGGTTCTCTTTAACAGACTTCATAAATGTTGCAAATAAAATACAATCCCTTTAAATTTCAACTCGGCTTCTGCATAACAAATGTCCTTCATAATAACATGTCAGAGAAAAATCAAAGATGCTCCTCGCCCTCTGACAGTTTACACTAGTGGCACAGCAAAGAGCAGATTGTCAGGTCGACTCCTGCCCCTCAGGGCTGTTAGCAAATAACATTTTTCCTAATTTAGTCGGATCAAAGAGTTGAACTGTACATGCCAATTTACATAATGACGGTCTGATAATCGAAGCATTGAGCAGGGCTGCCAGGAGGGCCCAGAGCCTGGAGCAGATCGAGGCTTATGAATGACAATAACAGCACTGACGGGCTCACAGTGATGAGCTATTGTGCTGAATTTGATATGGGCAGGAGGATACAGGCTATAACCAGAGATGTAGTGGTACATATGAAGCTGGTAATCCTGAGAAGGCAGGCTTAAAGCTCAAAAGTTTAACTGCACAGCAAGACTAAAAACATCCAGATGGACTGCATTTCTTTGCAGCGTTATTACATGCTGCAAAAAGTGAGAATAAAATCAATTGTAGACGTTTAAATCTCTCCAACTTTCATCATTGATCCAGGCAGGCAGGTGTAAACAAATAAAAATATGTTGAGAAACATCATGGGGTGTATTTTTCCCTCATCAATTTTGTGTGATTTGAGCCTTAATCGGATTAAAATGTACACCTTTAATTTCAAAGAAAACATGAAGAAACAAAAAAAAAATCGTTAGTCTATTACCAGAACACACGCACAGGTGCCTGCGCGCGAACACACGCGCACACGCGGGAACTCCAACCCAGAGCTAACCACCCAGTCCCACTGTACGTCCGTCCGTGTCAGCGTTGATGATAAATGGAGGGCCTCGCAGTCGAAACCTATTTGCACTTCCATTAGACGGGGAGCCAAATGGGGATCAACATGCATATTTTTACCCGCGGAGAAGCCATACATCTCAGCCAA
This sequence comes from Seriola dumerili, assembly GCF_002260705.1. Lineage (NCBI taxonomy): Eukaryota > Metazoa > Chordata > Actinopteri > Carangiformes > Carangidae > Seriola > Seriola dumerili. Next base: position 3,091,716 of record NW_019174481.1, read on the forward strand.
AACGTTGCCCCGGGGCGATGGGATAAGAGGCCGCCAGAGAGGGGAAGGGGAGGGGGGAGACGGGGAGGGGGGCCCATTCAACTCAAATACTTGGGGGAGTAAAGTAAATGTTTAGCGAAGCACCTTCTGTCCCGGCGAATTAAACTATTCCCCACTGCCCTCTGATCACATTCATCAGCCGCCGCAGCCACTTAATAGGCTGGGAATGGGCACTGCGGGCATACACACACACACACTCTCACACACACACACACACACACTCTCACACACACACACACACTCTCTCACACACACACACACTCTCTCTCACTCACACACACACACACACACACACACACACACACACACACACACACGCTCGGTCTATGCACTGCACTGACAAACTGAGAAATGGACAGAAAAAAGCGCCTTTTACAAGAACGACCACCCACATTTCTGTTTTATAAAATAGCCAAGGTTTTGTAATAGGCCTGTAATAATATTAATATTATTATTAATATTGACAATAATAATAACAACAACAATAATAATAATAATAATAATAGCCTACTGAAATTAAATGCTTAAATTTCAATTTTACAAAAATTATGAAGTTATAATCCAAATATGTCAACCAGTGATAATGTTACGTTAAAGAGTCCAACCTCGGTTAAATTAACATAAATTAATTTTCTAATTAGCCTACAACTAATATCCTGTCCAATTTCAGAGCATGGATCAATTTAACCCTTTAACAAAATATATCTGGAATTACAACAAATGCTGATTTCTTGTTGATAATTACCCTAATGTGTTGACATTTACAGTTTAGGTCCATACACACTAAAATTGTTGGAAATTGATCAAATTAAATAAAACCAGAACTAGTAAAACCTTAACCTTCTGTCTAAAAATATTTTACAAGTTATCTGTTCTGAATCCAAGAAGTCAGACAGTTCCCTGGATACTGTACCTGTCATACAGCAGAAAGATTTATATCTTTTCCCTGTGGTCTCTCTGTAATAGTTATAATAACTGTTTGGGCCTCCGAGATATCCCCTCTGCCAGCCTCCTCCGTACTAATACATATCTAATCGTGTCCTCAAGCGTTTCATCTATGAAAATCTCGGCCGTGAAGGAGAACTACAAAATAGAGTTTTGGAAAGTGCTAGCCCACCTTTTGAAAGACTATGACATGGATGTTTCCTTTAAAGAAATTAATCTGTTCGTATCAGTATAAAAGCTTTAAATATTTAGGCCTATTATAGTAACAAAAACTAAAGAATATTAAATTGCAAACGTCGCTTTTAAATGTTGCAACACAATTGTTTTTTAATGTGAAAAGACCGTCACTATAATCGAACAGCACTGAAAATAGCATTTCCGTAATCATAGCCCATTAAAAATAATCCTGGTATCCGGTTGCAGGTTTTGCCACCGAGACCCGGAACAAATCTCCTTATATCATTTTCCAACACATTTCATCAAAGCCTTGATCTGTCAATGCGACGTTTTCAATGGGGATTTGGCTTCTCCGGGATCACAGCAACGTGAATAAATTCATGAATAAGGCATCCGTTTCGGTTCATTATGGGAACGAGTGATAATTACCCCAATTAAAAGTCTTTTGTATAATTAATGGAATGAACACAGTGATAATTGGATGTTAATGGATAACACTTTTGTCTGAGTGGGCACATTAAAATCTGTTGGCCCTTCAGCGCGTGGACCTGCAGTCATTAACCAAAAACAGAAAGCTCGTGTGTCATATCACTGGACCACCTATTAATAGATTGTTTTTGAACGCGTTTCTTGTATCTCATAAAAAAAACGGGGAGTGGGTTGAAGATCACATGTTCAATAGCGTCACACCGCATCCATCAGTAGCCACGCGCCCTTGAATAAAAACCCTGAACTCCTGCCTTCTCGTATCTGCAACTCACAACCATTCTCTCCTCTGTTCCGCAGGTAGCGACCTCTCAACATGCAGCACTACGGGGTGAACGGCTACTCTCTGCACGCCATGAACTCCCTCAGCGCCATGTACAACCTGCACCAGCAGGCAGCGCAACAGGCACAGCACGCGCCCGACTACCGGCCGTCTGTGCACGCGCTTACACTGGCCGAGAGACTAGCTGGTAATTGAGTGCATGCTCTCTCTCTCTCTCACACAGTGTCTCTCTCACACACACACACCTTCTGTGCGGATACACACAACAGACTCAGAAGCTTTAACCCTGCATGCATCTTTTTTTGTAAAGCCTGACCAAATCATGTGCATGTTTAATATTTGGACATTCACGATGCAAATAAAGTAGGCTTCCCTGATCCCATTCGCCCAGTAAAATAAAACTTGCCGTGTGTTTTCCCTTCCAACGGCTGCGCATTTCAAGACATCATCCTGGAGGCTCGCTACGGCTCTCAGCACCGCAAACAGCGCCGGAGCCGCACGGCCTTCACAGCGCAGCAACTGGAAGCGCTGGAGAAGACTTTCCAGAAGACCCACTATCCAGATGTGGTGATGAGGGAGCGGCTGGCCATGTGTACCAATCTGCCCGAGGCCCGAGTGCAGGTAGGCCTGTCCTGAAGAGAAATCACTGTGCAATATGGATTTGTTTGCTGCAATCAATAGTGAATTCAGAGGAGCTTTATTATGCTTAATTTTGGTTTTATGCATGAGCCTTTTATTACAGCATTTCTCTCATTTTAATGTGAGATTTTGTATTGTCATGGGGACTAATAAAGTTTTATGTAGTATTTGTACCAACCTAAATTCGCAGGGGTGGACTGATCTATGTTTCTGGGATGAGATTTTTTTAATTAGAAGTAAAGATGAGATGAATCAAAATAATAGAAAAAGAAAAAAAAGATTTGCCACTTTAACTGTGATCTGCATTAATTAAAAAAACCCTAGCTTTACACAATTTGAGCTGAAGATACTGACTGTGCATTATTATAAATACAGAAATAAGAAAAAAAAACATACATATACTTTTAGGGGGTGTTCTTTTTGCTTCTCTCATACTCAGTGAAGCTTCTCATTTAGGCTTGCACAAAGGAAATGCAGGTTATTCATCTGAATACAATAAATTCAAAAATATAGTGTCAATTTAAATACTATTAACATTGTTAAAATTGATGTAAGTTTGATTATGAACATTTGCTTCTAAACTTTTTTACTTTTGGTGCTTTTCTTATGCCATTTAATTATTTAATGCCCACTCAAATCAGCCATTTGGTGTCCATTGAAGTCTCTGCTACAGTTTTCATCCACTGCTGCATATCTTTTCTGCTTGTTCTGCCTCTAACTTGCTCTTCTCCCCTCTGCCATCAGGTTTGGTTTAAGAACCGCAGAGCCAAGTTCCGCAAGAAGCAACGGAGCCTCCAGAAGGAGCAGCTTCAAAAGCAGAAGGAGGCGTCAGGCGAAGGAGGAAGTGAGAAGGAGGACGCACCTCCCTCCACCACCATCCTTCCTGACACCCAGCTGCCTCCTTCATCCTCCTCCTCCTCTTCATCCTCTCTGGAGACAGAAGGTCCTGTGGTCCGTCCTGTACCGCTGGACATGGAGCTGAACGTCACGTCGGCAGAACATTCAGGCAGCGAGTCGGCGACGGAGGATAATGATAACACAGATAAGGAGGATGAGAGTAAATCTCAAAGAGAGGAGATAAAGTGTGAGAGAGCAGTGACACCTGGGGACGTGTCCCCCTGCAAAAGACTCAGCCCTAAACCAGGTAAGAACCTAGGGTGCTTTATTTTGACTAAGAGCTGAATTCCTTTCTTTATCCTTCACAAACACGTGAAACAGATAGCATCCTACATCTGCAACACTCTATTCATCAGCTGACTAATAATTACATTAATGTACTAACAACTTAATCCTCTCTTCTCCCTGTCCAGACTCTCCCCTGGTCTCTCCATCCGTGACCCCCTCCTCCTCCAGCAGTGGCCTGGCCAGCAGCGGGCCTCTCTCTCAGAGCCACTCTTACTCTTCCTCTCCTCTCAGCCTGTTTCGTCTGCAGGAGCAGTTCCGCCAGCACATGGCTGCCACCAACAACCTGGTGCACTACCCTGCTTTTGACCTCGCGGCCCCGTCTTCACTCCCCTACCTGGGAATGAATGTTAACATGCCCCCTGCGCCGCTTGGCTCTCTGCCCTGTCAGTCCTACTACCAGTCCCTGTCCCACCATGCCCAGCAGGTGTGGAACAGCCCGCTGCTTCAGGCATCGGCTGCCGGCAGCCTCACCAGCCACAACAGCAAGACCACAAGCATCGAAAACCTGCGTCTGAGGGCCAAACAACACGCTGCCTCACTGGGACTGGACACAATGTCTAACTGAGAATCAGATTGTATGGAGGACAATGTAAACTAGGCCACAGCCTCGGCCTACAAATCATCCCATCCAACTGCGTGTCTATGTGACTGTGATAGGTCTTTAGGAGCTGTATACTGACCCCTACTTGAGCAGATGGGCACACGACATGCAGAGATGTCCAAAAATAAAACATGCCAACATGCACTGGACCTACAGAACTCCATTCAACAGCTTTTAAAGACAAACCACACTTCCACGGCTTGTTTGACTCCTGTTAGCTTCTGTTGCAGCTCAAGGTCCAAAAGAACATCCTTGGGAAAACAAAACCCATAAGATACTCAACATTGCTAGAAAAAGATGCAGCGGATCAAGTGAATGTCCCAACTCAAAGGACAACAAATGTATTCCAGACTCATGATGACGTTTCCAACAGACATGTAAAGTTGGACCCTCCTAACATCTGAAATACTTTAAAAAAAAAAAGAAAAGAAAAAAGAATCACTAAAGATGATGTGAACAGCTGATGATGGATGCACTCAGTTTAAAAAGAAAATGCAAATAATGTTTACAAGAATAATGTGAAAATGAGGCACTTTTAGAGGAATTAGGCTCAGTTAGCCAGCAGGAAAAAAAAAGATCCCGTTCGTGCAGCAAAGAGACCATTTCTGTCAAAGGACCATTGACATTTCAATTAAGAAACGTGGTTATGTACATAGCATGTACTACATAACAGCACATAAATAAAAATAAACCCAAGCCATGTTGTCCTCAACAGCATAATTAAACGTGACTAATTTACCAGTTTAATGGCCAGTAATATGCCACTTTGTACAGAGGCTGGCTTGATAATGAGAAAATGATTTCAGTGACTAAATTCTCAAAGCTTTTAATTACATTTTGCCCTGGGCTGAGGGAGCTGGGGCAAATGCAATTATGAACATGCATACCATTTAAAGCAGCCTTTATAAATTCAAAAGGTCTGTACACTAACGTTCAATTAAGGTAGCAGCATGACTGACATCAATTGGAAATCATTTTGTATTCAATGTAAATCAATTTCCATTGAATACACAATGATATGCTAAACACATTTGGACTATTGGATAAATACTGTCTTGACTCATATTTTCTCAGCAGTTATTCTTGCCTTAATATTCTCTTGAGGAAACATGCAGCTTTTCATTGAAAGTCAGGCCGACTGTTAGCACTTGGTGAGGAGAATCACACACGTCTCTGATGTTTTCTGTTCATGTGTTCTGGCAAGTAAAGTCTTCATATGAAAAAAAAATGCACATTATTTTAATATGTAAAATATAAAAAAGTTTATCTATTAATGTTTACTGGTAGGGTAATTGTAAAGTTCCTATTATGTTGTATAATTGATAATGGACTCTGTCTCGGATAAAATTTCTTTAGCTGTCAGATTGTAAGATTGTATTTGCTGAGCTCACCGACAGCCCCGTCTACCCCTCCTCTCTTGGTTGTCTGTGTACCGATTCTGGGTTGAATTAATATTTTAAGTGTGTTCAGTTTCTTCTCTGGATTTGACCTAAAATAAGCAGTGGAACAAATTTGGATAGTTGGAAAACTGCCACCTTCTGTAGTTTGCAATCAATCCAGACTGAAGTCAAAGAAGGTGAAAAGATTTCAGTGAATAATTGAGCCGAGTTCTCCGTGTACTGCTGTCTTGACTCTATTTGAGTTCTGTTGTCGCTCTTATTCTAATGCCGTCTCCCCGACTGTCTCTGTCAAACTACTTGGTCCAGTGGTAGATAGATTTCTATTGTTGGAGGAGAAAGTGATCGGACCATCAGCAGTGTTGTTTTCCTTTACTCCTCCCTAACAATGTAGACTTGAACTAGTGTTGTTGTAAAATAATCATCAAATAAAAACATTGCTTGAAGATCTTTACAATGAAGACTTCTCTATCTGTGCTGAATATTGGGTAATGACCACACTTTGACATGGGTGGTGCGCTACAGTTAGTCCATTAAACTGCATGAATTTAGAAATACAACAAGTAGATATAAGGTTTAGGATCTTGCATTTTAATGGTGTAGTTAATCTTTCAATGAGTATTAAACAAACTAGAAAATGTATTGATCGAGTGCACAAAAAGAACGCTGAAGGAAGAAAGTTAGTTCAATCTCTGACTTTGGCCAGTGTAAAATATAAATAAAAGGCAAGTAAAATACAATGCAAGTTATATATTTAAAGTGATATCAATCCAGTGTCAGTCCATCCTTCCTTCTGTCAGATATTAAACTATGGGAGAAAAGGTGATGTGAGAGGAAAAAGAAACAGCAAGGTGAAGAAAAGCATCAAGAGAACGAAGCGGTGAGAAGAAGGTCAAATTGAAAGAACAACAAACATACAAGTAAAATATATGAGAATCTGCAGGGAGACAAAGAGTAGGGCAGCAAAAGGGACAGAAAAAGAACAACGTAATCTGAAAAATCTGAAAAATAAAAAGCTGCGTGGAGACATAAGCCATCCCCAATGAATAAGCAGGCCATTATCCTGAAGAATGACGGCCTGGGGCGGTGATTATGCTGCTATTATATCTTTAACAGCATGGTTTGTCAAAACGCACAGACCCCCAACCCAACCGTGCTCCTACACACACTCAAACACATGCACACACGCACACGCACACACACACACACACACTTGGGGAAACTGGGCATCTCTTCCACATCCTCCAAAATGTGCCCTTGCTCTTCCCACAGTAAACTTCACATGTATCGTCCTGTCTGTGTGACATTGCTCTGCTCTTAATTGAATCGGCCTTTAACATATATTTTCCCTTCAGTGTGTGTAAATAACAAATCCACCTCGGCGGCTGCACCGAGCCATATTTCCAACCGTTATGAATGGCTGCTTTCCAAAAATTGGATAGAAGGGGATAATGATCTCACCAGATTAGCAGCGTTAATATGGGTGTAACACCTCACCCTAACCTTGTTGTGTTTTATTACACCACATACATATGTGTGTCCTCGGCCAAGGGCATCCCGATTGTGTGACTGATAAGATTGTGGTGTGGATATGCAGCCGGAGTGAATGTCCTTGTTATCCAGGAGAGGAATCTGTGCACGGCTGGATTTCCTCCCATGGGGCTCTGGACCGGAAAACATAACACAATACTCTTGTTCCAAATGTTCTCTTTTTTCTTAACACCCATCCCCCAAACACACACACACAAACATACAAACACACACACACAAACACACACACGCCCCGAGGGTTGAACAAGGATTGCTAGATTGTACTGCTGCAGGGTCAAGTGTGTTGAGCCCTTGGTGCTGGATCAGGTGCTTCCATCTCTAACACTCAGGGCTGTATATTCACCACTAATGCCATAACCACCTATTTATGTGCACACACGCATCTCCATCTACTTTCCTTTAAGGAAGTGGTGACATGTGTGCGTGTGTGTGTGTGTGTGTGTGTGTGTGTGTGTGTGTGTGTGTGTGTGTGTCTGTGAAAACCTATAATGGAAACGATGCCACAATACGAACCCGATACTTTAAAATTCAGACATTTTTTCAAGAGTCCTTAACTTCTCAAAAACGTATTTCATAAAAGTAACTTGTAAACATGTAGTCAAATTATTGCAGTGTTCTTTTTTTCTCTTTGCCACAGAGTTAAGACTGCAATAGAAACGTCAGCTTTACATTTTCACACACATCCAAACAAGAGAGTTTTGTATTTGACCCACACTAGTTTGCTGTATCTTTTGCTTTGACTCTCCTTTTCTCACACACGCACCAGCACACACGCGCACGCACGCACGCACGCACGCACACACACACAGCCCCCCAGAGCAAGCCCCCCACACAAAAATCACAGTGTACCATTCAATCAGTGCGTTTTTCTCCCTCTTCTCCATGGTTCTCTTAAAGGTTTTAACCATGGCGAGAATGAAAAGTGCCAGCGTTAGAAACCTCGGCCCATTGAGGAGGTGACAGGGTCTGCCAGAATATGATCCTAATCCTATTTCCAGCATTCTTTTAGCCCACTGGCATTGCCATTTCGCCGCATATTCTCTGAGCTGTCAGGCCCAGGGAAATCCCTCTAATAGCGCATTGCCCAGATACACATCAAAGCCCTCCTGGAAACCACCAGCGGGAACTTAAGGGTGAGCGAAGCACAAGTATAATCAGGCTCACAGCTGCACATATAGTACACATGCACAAAAAGCTAAAACTTGGTTGGACGCTATAATTCACACAGAAATTTAACTCATACATGATGCTTGAAGGTGTCAAAACTTTTCTAAAAAAATCTGACATGACAACAATCCCTGGCCTTTTTCCCCTGAGGTGTTTTAAACTGACTTTTATCTTGATATGTTAATTCATTACGAGAGAGGAAGACGGAGCGGAGATGGTTGGTTATACAGATGGAAAAACAAAGAAAGGAGTGATATCAAGAGGCAAACAACAGGTGGCTAAACTGTGTATCCTGGGCCACCCTCCTTTAGTTCCACTTCATCTTCCATTTTCTTCTTGTCCTTTTTTTCTTAAACACTCTGACTGCCATCTCGCCCCTCCCCGGGTAATCTTCTTAGAGAGAAGAAAACCCCCATTCTCTCTCTTCTTAATCTGTCTGCAGCCTAAACCTACGGTTGCATTTCCAATGCGGGCCTCACTAAACCGAACGGGAGTGCTCTCAGCCAGTTCATGGAGTATCGAGTCTGTCGGTGAAAGCTTAGCTCGCACGCCGAAAACATGTCTGGTGTACGACGCTTGTTGGAAGCAATATAAAAAGGAGATTCTTTAGTTCTGAGGGGAAACACTTTTAGCAGTTTGTTGCAACAAAAACATTGAGTAAATTTCTCACATGGTATCATTAAATGTTATTTAAAGCAACCATGTGGGACTCCCTGTATCTTCTCAGGCCTGTCCCACTGTATGTCCATGTGAAATACACATTAGGAGTGGGTGATATGGATAAAATCCTGTATCAAAGATTAGGTTATTCTAGTTTCTGGGAAATTAATGGGGAACATCTTTATGGAAATATTAAGCAAAGGAGAACGAGTAATCAGTAAAAAATTAAATACCTGACAAGATGCTTCATTATGTTAATACTAGTGGTGAAAAGTAACTAAGTACATTTAGTCAAGTATTGCACTTAAATGTTACTTTTTTCTTACTTAACTTTTTCCTTTTTCCAACATTCAGGGGTCAAGATTATACTTTTTTACTCCACTGCATGACAACTGCAGTTACTTTTGAGATTAGGATTTTACATTTAAAAACAAACATTGATGAGTTTATAAAATACAACATTGTTAAGATTGAACACAGTGGTTCCAAATGGTTTTGAAAAAATAAACAAGTGATTTCCCATTTCCAATTATCGAATATTTCACCAAAAAAGTCCAAAAATGTATATAATTTTGAATAGCAGAAATTTGGGTATTCTTCTTTCCTCTCCCATTAATTATCTCATGACCCCTAAGATTTATCTTGTGACCCTTTGGAGGGGCCTGCCCCATGGACCCCTAGGTTGGGAACCATGTGACTAAACTACCGGACTGTACAGTATATACAGAAGTTAAACCTATCTCAATCTCAAACAGCTATAACAGTAAAATGCTTCTTGCACACTGATGGATCATTATTAATGATTTGATAGTTTCACCAGTACATCAGTCACTGGGGCCACTGGAATTTAGGACTTTTACTTGTAATAGAGTATTTTCAATTTAATGTATTTTACTTCTGAATACTTCCTCCACCACTGGTTAATGCAAAAAATAAATAAATAAATAAAAGAAAAAATAAAAGAAAATCATAAAATGACCAGCACTGAGAGTGAGAGATTTGACTGGTTGACTTGCAGGTTTGTCCACAATGGTTTAAAACAACCACAGATGTTAAAGAGGTTCTTACCTCAGCATTAATAGTAGAGAAACAAACTGCCAGTTGACAAATCAGAAACTGTCATGCAGCCCAACCCCACGACTTAATGTAAAAAGTATCATGAAAATCATGACAGAATATAAATTGGCCTCTAGAGGACAGTACGAGATCTAGGTGATCCATCTCTCTCCATCTCCTCAGTCTGTCATTGTGCTGTAATATCAGTTTGAGTGAAAATGATCCTTTCACTACTGTCAATAGACAACTGGATAACAGAAACAGAAATCTGCTTTGTTTTTTTATGAACAACTGTAATCTGGAATTTAAAAAAAAAACAAAAACAAAAAACATATAGCATTTTCTATGCGGCCTGTGGCTGAGACCAGCAGAGAGCACGTCCTGCTGGGCTCAGTCTACACAGCGCCTCTGTGACAAAGACCCCCGCTGGTGAAATCCTCTCTCCCACCACCAACTGGGACACACGTCTGATCTTCAACCCCTGGGCTGGAAAAAAAAAAAAAAAAACCCGCCACAGCCAGAACAGCAGCATCTGCTTTAAATACACAGACTAGAACTACGACACTGTTTGCCTCCAGGTAAAGACACCTTAATGTTCATCTCCAACCACTGAAGACACAAAACTGAATCATTAACTCTAGAAGTGGCAGGTTCTCAGCCCGTTTAGACAACTCCAATAACTCCTGTACGTCCTTTAAGTTTCAGTCACTTTCTGCTTCTGCTGTCATTCAACAACCTACTGTAGGTGCTCAATTTTAACATATAGAGTTCATTACTAAAGGGTACAAGATCATTCATTCAGTAGCTTGTGTCATATGAGGTGAAAATATATGACAATGATGGTGTTTTGCATCTTTATTGACAAAAAAAAAAAACACAACATTTAAATTGTATTTGAAAACACAACAGAAGCACGGTTGTGTAGTTAAATCCATAATATTCATCTTTCTAATACACAGCATACGTCTCCCTAACACAGGCTTACACACAAGGACACAAATGCATAGCGCTTCATTGGCTAATTCAATAATAAAGCGGGCAGCCAGTCGAGTCTATAGACAGGCAGAATAGAGAGTAAGTCATCTCTAACAGTCTGCCGTCTCCTGAGTGTTAAAACATGTAAATTTATGTAAGAGCCCATAGGAAACACATATTTACAATACGTTTAGGTAATCACAAGATGCGCGAAGAGGCATTCAGGGCCCTGGAGACGAAAGCAGTCAATACAAAAATAGTTTTTATGTGTCATTAATTCCCTCTGCATTCCCCGATACATCCCCCTTTTACCGCAGTAATACAGTAATCACTCACAATCGCACAGAAAATTATCTGCACTCATCTGTGGAATAAAAAAGCGGAGGGGCAAAACAGGGCGAGACGTCCCATTTTAGCTCTCTGCTGCCTCTTTAATGTTCATCTGGCAGCCGCATGGCTGCCGTCCATCCCTGCACGCGGATGGGAGCCAGCTCCTGCACTTGGAGCAGCTTAATGACAGTGGGATATGGTTGGTGGACTCGTTAGACACACACATACACACTCGCGCACACACACACCTTTTTCACGCTACATTGCCTGGGCAGGACAACATAAAGGGTCATCGGCGGTGTGATAGAAAAAGAGGCACCTCTGCGCTCACATTAGGTTGTGATGAGAGGAAACGTTTCACCTCTGGGTGATGTCAATGCAAAATGGAGTCAATCCAGCTATAATAATGAAACTTGCACAGATTCAGATGTGAGAAGCCAAATGGTCAAATAAGTCATTACCTGCCTGTTCATTATGGCCTCCTTCCACACAGCCACATATCGCATTATTAGGCAAAGCCATCAAACCTGATGAATAACCATAGAACAAACCAAACCCATTTTCACTGGAGAGTTAAAGAGGGCAGGTAATTCTGACAGGAATTTGTGTCTCAGTAATGTGATTCCACTACCTGAAACATTCATCTCTATGTGTCCAACAGAGAGGAAGACATCCTGTATGTACTGGAGTTCCTGTAACCTTTCCAGACATATGCTCAGTGTCCTCTAGTGGCCACAGAATATACAGGATACTTTGACTCTTGAGCTGTTGTTGCCACCTATGGGGCAAAAATAAAACTGCAAGTAAAATACACATCCAGTCCGCAGTACATTATGTTGTGTTGAAAAATGTTCTCAAATAATTCAAGAATCCCAAAACTGAGATGTGCCATTCCTGTTAGCTTACAAGTCTCAAAAAGTCTCCATGACAACCTGTAGCTCAGCGCTGTCCAGTGTGTCCACAGTTATGTCCATCAACTGGATACTTCGTTTACTCCAGTGTTGAAAAAGTCAGCAGTTAAGTCCATCAACTGTGCTCCAACAGGTACAGTTTGTAAATGTAGATATGTATTAATCTGGCAGCGGAGAGTCATTCAATACCCGAGAGACCAGAAGTCCACAAGCTTCTAGATAAACTTGGTCATCAGTCCGAAGTCTACGTCAGCCTCCTTAGCTTGCACATGTAGATAGGCCCAAAGTTAGCGGCTAAATGTGGGATGACCATCTCACCCAGGTGGAGGTCAGGAGCGAAGTGAAAGGTTTTCCTAAACATGTGTGTGAAGGGCTGCAGATCAACAACCTGGAGGTGGATATGAATAGGAAAGGGGGGAAAAGGAAAGTCAACGAAAAGGTCAGTTGATTTGGTGTGGTTTGGGTTTCCGGAGTCTTAATCAAGAAATTCCTACAGTTGCACCGAGGACAAAGCAAAAACATCAAGGGAAAAATCCTTGAAATCCAGGAATGTAATAAATAACAAAAACACGAAGGCAAATAGGAACATGCAACACAAACTGCTGCAGTGGAAGTGTATTTGGAGATGTGAGGATGCAGCAGCTCGCACTGTGGCTCCAGAGATGACTGATTGTTCACTGAGCGCTGTTGTCCTGGGGTGACAACGGCTAGCTCTTTGGTAATGTACCAATGGGTCAGCTGTCCAACGCATTTTGAAATACATTACATTTTCTTTTGGAATATTTTGTCTCAGAGTTGAAATATAATTTGTTGCTGCCAGTTTGTCTGAAGACAAAGCTGAATACATATTAAATACACATTTTATTGGACAGTTTAAAAACAATGCTGTGTCTGTTCAAATATGTACAGATACTGTATATCTCCACAACTCAATGAAAATAATTATATAAAAAGGAAAATGGTCAGAGGCAGTGGGGTTTATATATTTTAGAAACTGAAAGTTGTTGTTTATCCAAATCAAGCCCACCACTCCCCCTAGTGGCCCAGAGCACTAGTGCAGCAATTCTTTCTACATGTGTTTTCCCTATTTGTATGTGCTTTGGTGTTTGTTGCATTTCTGGTTTCCCTTAATGTTTGTGCTTTCCCGATTGTATTTGCTTTGTTTTAGGGCCATCCATAAATTTCCAACATTTCAGAAGTCACATTCCTATTAATAGTCTTCCACTACTCTGAAGTGCGTCTCTACTATACAGCTTCTTGTTGATACTGACAGTGTGTGTGTCTGACTCACCTCAAGGTGGATGCCGTGCTTCTCTCGAGCCAAGTGGATGGCCTGTTCCACCACACTCAGGTTCTGGATTTGAGAGAGTGTGCAGGTGGAGTACATGATCTCCCCACCGGGACACGTCGCTTCGATTCCTGCCCTGCAGGATAGAGAGAGGGTTTGTTCGTTTCATATACAATAATCACGTTCACTTGTAGCTTTACAGTGGAATCCTTTAGTGTATATAGTGACGTAATGGAACCACATCAACTGTAGTAACGCCACTTACACCATCTTTAATACTCACAGCAGCAGTGCCAGCTGTACTTGTGGCAGCCTCCGTCTCTCTCCAGTCCTGGTCTTACTGAAAATATTGTTGTCGTCCTCCATGAGAGAATGTCTGTCTGTAGTGCAGGGAACGTCAACAAGGGCCTGAACACAGAGAATAAAGGAGGAGGTGGAGAAAGTGGTAGGATTTGGATAAATATGTAATTAATTCAGACGCTGCTAATCTGTCATTTTTTCTGAAAATGGATAAACATGATTATGTGTCTTACTCTGTCAAAACTGTTCCTTTCGATATCCCCCCACCTGGTGCCGTCAAAGGAGGTGATGCGTATGTTCTCGTCAGTCAAAAACTCTTTAGGAACATAGCTTTGTAGGACCTTTCTCAGTCGCAACGTCCGAGACACTGAGGTGTCATTTACACACAAAAACCCTTCGACATAAACACAAGTGGTGAATAGTTAGTACAACTGCCAACAGAGCAACAAAACTACTTTTCACAAACAGAGAACAGGAAAGAAAGATTTTGGCATGGGCCAAGTGGGCAAAATAGAAACGTGAGAGCAGTCCACTTACTGATAGCCTGGGTCTGAAGTAAAGCCAGGGTCTTGCCTCCTGGAGCAGCACAGAGGTCAAGCACATTGTGACCTTCCTGAACATTCAAAGCGAGACAAGGCAGCACAGATGCCGCGTCCAGCAGGTAGTAACCCAGCAACCTGTACGTGTCTGGTCTTAAGAGAACAAAAGGGAACTGAGAGTCAAAACACTCATTTGGAAGTTAACATTTTGACTCACAGCTGCAATAAGTACAGATATCAAAATGTTTCAGATTCTGAATTTTTGTCCATTAAGTTGAATAAGATCACCTCGCAGGCTTGAATCTTGTGATATCCCCTCTTGGAAACACGACACACTTGATGTTAGGACTAAGTTGTGGGATGTTAGGACTAAGTTGTGGGGGAGATAGCTGCTGACCGTCACTGTCAGATTTCTTCACGGGAACATCACCTGATTCCTCCTCAGATACTTGTTCCAAGCATGGCTGAGCTGCAGAAGTGATGAACAATATAGAATTAAGCAGAGAGATTTGTTTCACTGCAGTTAGATTTTCTCAGTGAATTCAGACATAAAATTACATCCGTCATATTCAAGAATAGTCACTGTGAACATAAATGTGTCTTTTACTGCTCTGAAAGACGAAAACTCTAAATGTCTGACATTCACTATCAAAACTTGAAAGCACAGCGCTTTCTCTACCAGGGTTAACTAATAAGCCAACATTGGCAGGTTTACTGTGAACTCTGGAAATGCACGCCCACCCTCTGTATCTGCGTCGTTGATGAAGTCTCTGCATCCCTTTTCTTGGAGATCTGCCAGAACAGCATCATGGGAGAAATTGTTGAGCAGGGCTCCATATTTTCTCTCTGACAGCAAGGCGACTCGAACTGATGGCCACATCTTCCCCAGCTGGACACTGTAGGTGGCATCAAAGTGCTGCAGGGCCAGACTGGTAGGGGGGTACTTGGGATGCGTAGCAGCCTGATCAAAAAGAAGAGAGGTAAATACACTGATTTTAAATGTTTTAAGTAAAGTAAAACGCTTACAATTAGGGGCACGATGAGAGAGGATTAGTTTTATATTCCTCAGTGAAAAATAAATAAAAATTAAATGAAACAGCAGAAACATCATGAAGTTCATTTATGTCTTACAGTTGAAAATTTAAGGAATACATAGTGCCATTTATTACATTTACACAGTGGGTGATACTGTCATGCATCAACACAGCTGTTAATTATTTACATTTCAGGAGCATACATGCGTGCACATAGTTATTGTGAAAAGTCAAGGACATTTTGTAGAGACATTTACTGCATGTAGCTTTGTAGCTAGTAATTATTGACAGATAAAGATCTTTTAAACCTCTGACTGTGTCCAATTTTCACTGATAACGAGAGTTATCAACAGCTTTATGTTTTCCTGTGTTGACAACTTACCCATTTTTCTTTCACTCGGTTTCGCTTGGGCGTCAAACTCCTTAAATCTTTTACTTTTCTCAAGAGAAATCTGGTGTCCATGAGCAGCGCCATCGTGCCGTGCGACAGCTTTTAAGTCCGACTTCGCTCGGACGGAAAAAAGAAACGTTCCGGATGCATGAACTATTCGAATGGGCGGGTCTTACACACAAGCTAGGTCGATGATTGGACCAAAGCAACGTCAATAATCACTTTTCCTCAATCGGAAGTTTTATCCGGTGATCCTTCTAGTTAATTCCTGTGTGTGACCGACCTCACGTCCTCAACGAAAAGCGGGGCTGCTGCTGAGCTGGGACTTCTGTCCTCCGTCGGGATTTTGTGGTGAATTTCAAAGCCGTAATCATGGTTTTCGAGAGGAAAATGCTCACGCACGGCGACCCCGACGACGAGGTAGTGAAAAACATCGTTATAGTATATATACAGTCGTTTGCTGTAAGAGTATTTGTCTATGTTACCCAACAAGTTAGCACATTAACGTTAGCCCGACTCTGCTGTTAGTTTGGTGGTGTAACGTACGAGTTCAGTGTCAGCTCTTTTAAAGACGTTTAAGCTTTATTTGACGTATCAAATGTGGACAGCAGCTAAAATTGTAACAACTGTACACGAGTTTAAGTTATAAGAAAGATGTGACTTGTTATTATGATGACTGGTCCAGGTACCCCCTGTCTGTTATATGTAACGCCTGCGAGTTGTTCCTGTTAACTTGGGTTTTCATTACTTAGTTAACGTGGCTTTAACACGACAAGTAGCCCTAAAATGTAATGTGTGTTGAATATATTATACTATTGTAATTTTAACATCATTCAACTCTTAATTATCAGACCAAACTAATAAAATGTCTACTGGTATTATTGGCACTGACCAGGAGGAAGATGCACCTGCCGAGGAGGAACAGGAAGAGGAAGAGGAGGAAGAAGAGGAAGATATGGTGGTAAGTTTGTTTTTTATATATTTCATTAACCTTCATTGTGTCCGAATATTAACTCACCTGTCATCACACACAAAGCTCTCTGAGGAAACACTACAAAAGTATGGACAACATAAAAGACTAAATATAATGCTATAGACAGTAATGAAAAATTATTTTAAAAGTCACTTTCTCATTGTTCAACTGCTGCAATACATGATGATAAAGTATGTATTGTGCAGCTTAATCATATGGTGTCAATCACACATATAAGCACTTTTTTTTACTGTAGTTATTTGACCTACACAGCCATGTTCAAGCTCAAGATTGTACTTTAAGTCCTGGCCCAATTCCCCCAATATATCACATTTCTCTCATGTCCCTCTCAGGACCCTCTAGAAACAATACGAGCCAAGTGTGAGCAGGCTGAACACTGTGTGCACTACAAGGAGCGTTTGGAGGTCTGTGAAGCCAGGGTCAGCTCCAGGTCCAACACAGTGGAGGACTGCACAGAGGAGCTCTTTGACTTCCTACATGCACGGGACCATTGTGTAAGTGTGCGACACAAAGAGTGGAAATGGAGGAAAACATACATGCACCCTTCTTTATTCTGCATATGAAGGACTAGAATGCATATGACTTGTTTTGTGAAGAGCTCAATCTGTGCCCTATTTGTCTAACAATGATAATGTGAATTGTGTTCTTTCTCATTATAGGTATCACACAAGCTGTTCCACAATGTGAAATGACCTGCCTGCCCAGTTCTCACCATTTGCAGCTGTAGAATCTACTTAACTGCTAAAGTAATAATAATAATCAGGACAGTTCTGAAGTCTGTTGTTGTCTCCTGTGTATTAATGTAAATTACCTTCCTTGGCTTCCAGGACTAAATACACCCCACCCTTTTTGTAGATGGTGCATGCTTGTAAAAAGGGTCAGAAGCAGTTTGTAAATTGTGAATCACTGCTTGTATGGGTGATGAGCACATCTGTCTTAAAAGGCTGTGAAAATACAGGCTCAGACTTTCATAATGTGGTTACTTCATATGCAATAGCAAGTATTCTGCTCCAGTAATGGAGTTTACCTCAGGTTTGATCATGGATTCATTGCTCTGACCAGAAAAATTAAAGATTTTCATTAGTTTCCAGTTTGTCTGAATTGCTCCTTTTCATTTTTTTACACTCACCTGTGCTAAAGAAGTGAGTGACTGTATATTCACTATACCAGGCTACCAAAGCAATGAAGCCTGTTTGCTTGATCTTTTTCTATGAGAAAAAGAGGCTGGGTGATATGGACAAAATTAATATTGGAGTAATTCCAGCATTGCATGTTATGTTTGATCCTGTCATGATATTTAGTGTCAGTTTTAGTAGACTAGTGATTACAGTATCTCAAAATGACAAATTATGGTCAACCAGACCTGTTGGGACAGACTTGTAGCCAAATTCAGGCAAAGATACCTTTTATAGTTGACATTTGTTCAGACAACCTAAGTGTTCCTACTACACAAAATATGTAGTGTATGCACATCCCCATATTGCATCAGGTGCATCAGCAATAAGGCACTCACACTGAATGGATGCTCGCACTACTTAATGAATACCAAAATTAGATAGATTTTATTTTCCATTTCCAAGTAAAGCAAAGAGCAATCTTTGTTTTGAGTTCACCAAGCTAAGTGTTTTCATCTATTACTTTTCCATTAACTAAAACTTTAGGCAACGATAAAAGAATAGTCAACACAATTTTATGTTGACTAAAACTTTATTTGAATACATGCTAAGAATCATAATAAATAAAAATATAAATAAAAAAAAAAAAATCAAGGCATTTTAAAAAAATAACCTCTCAAACAACAAAAGTTACAGTAATGAACACATGGTGGCAGTGTGACCTCAAGTACTGCAAGTTAAAACAGGAACCATGAGGTAGAAGGTGAATGTAGATTTCTGTGACTGCAGACATGTTATACAACCATATTGTCCCCAAAATAATAATTAAAAAAAACTCATGCACACAGTGCATAACATTACAGATGATGGAGAGGCATTCTGCTTCTCACCAAGAGTTTTCTTTGTTGCAAACAAAATCGTCCATGGAAGCCTGGAGACAGTAGAGACAAAGTCATTTTACAAGATCCAATAATAAATGAATGCGTCTTAAAGGATTTGCTACAACATGTAATATAGTGATAATGTCTTGATTGTGTTTTTGTCAGTGTTATTATTTTTGTGACTCTACAGGAATACTAGATTTATGTGTTGTATTCAATGCACTCTAAACACTTTAATGCGAGTACTGTAATTTGGTACATGAATGATGATGAAAAGTAGACTCACTATACTAACCTGCATGAGCAGCCTCTCCTTCCTCAGTTTCTTATAGAAGAGGAGAACATCTGGATCCGAACGCACCACACGGGGGTCAAAGTCCATGACCCTCAGACCCTCCAGGCTCCGAGCTCGAGACAAGGCTACGTAGGCCTGTCCGCTCTCAAAGACACGTGCCAGAGAGATCTCCACGCAGTCCAGTGTCATTCCCTAAAAGAAATGATTGATGACTTTACTGGTCAGAACAAACCAACATATGAAAACCATTTTACAACCCAGAATACATTGGAATTTTGTAGTTCATTTTGCAGCTGGATGGATGTTCTAGTATCCAACATCAAACAGGAACCCCTGACTCTGACATGTATTCACACCTCATTAGTTTATCAATTTAATACTATGTCACACATTAAACTAATTGTGTGTGTGAGTTTGAAGTTAAAACCAGTCACCTACTGCACATACAAACACAAGATTGATCTGTATTGCACATCTTATTTTGAAGATTCATGGCCAATCCCCCCCCCCCCGTGTTCTCCAGTATTCTTTTATATCAAATCATTACCTCTGGAGGGATGCAGGTGTGGGATTTCGTTTTTATGTCCCTGTGCCTCAGCGCCTCTGCTGCAGATCAAACACTGGTGACACATTGGTTGTGACCAATGAACTCAATTACCCAAAGGGCCCCGTTTCCTCTCTATAACCAATTTCATAGTCCGAGGTCAGGATATAGGAGTTTGCTGTGAGAGCCCAGTGGGAGCCGTTTGTGCGGCAGCTGGGTGGTGATGACACAGTTACAGCTCATTTGTGGATAACACTCATACTGGGTTAGTGTTCAGGGTATCTGACCAAGCCTCTGTAGCAATTTCCGTACCAAATGTTATTGCTGCACCTAGTCTCACCTACTCCGAGTTTCTCTTTATATAATTTTGAAACTGAACTTTTTCTTCCAATACTATTATCTGCCTTTATTTTACAGCACACAGAGATATGACAGGGGAAGAGAGAGAGCTGTATCTGGGAAGTTTCGATTACATGGCTACATCTTAAACCCCTGGACAAAAAACAATTAAAAATTTGACCTGGTGATGGCACTAAATGAAACGTCAGAGAATGATGAAAGTTATAACAGTTCACCTTGAGGGGAACATGAATGTCTGTTCCAAATTTTATGGTGATTCAATAGTTGAGATATTACACTTAAAAGCACAGAGTCAGCCTCCTGCTGGAACATTATCACAATTCATCCATTGAATTAACTTATAATAGAAGCGATCAATGTCTGGACACAATGGTTGTTGCAGAGTGGTGCACCACTGGAACAACAGACATTTCTATCCCACACGCCGCTAACGTGACTAAAAAGATGCAGTGATTAATGCTTGTATGTTTTCTGTTCTCACTACTGTGCTGCTTAAATAAATACATCTGCTGATTATTTCCATATTAAAATAGTCTACATTTATGACATCACTCTCATCTTAACCTTGCAATAATGCGATAATGTGGAGAAGAATGATTGCACTTCAAGGCAAGCTTAGACACTGCACTCAAACTGTCAGCCATTTTTAGCTGTCTGGAAGCGACTACTAAACTAAAACTGCCATTCATCAAGTGAGTCATTCATTCAAGAGAGACCCACACAAAACACTGGTGCCCCATGGCAACACTGAGCAACGTCTTCATCAAAGAGAAAGAAAGGTCATCAGCATTTTTCTTTTAGACATTTGTACACAAGATGTATCCAGCCCGCTGCGTGACTGAACTTGTGCTCACCTGGCTCTTGTGGATGGAGATGGCCCAGGCAAGTTTGAGCGGCAACTGCTGTCGACTCAGATGGATCCCACCACCGGACTTGAACACCCAGCGCTCTGTCTTCAGCACCTCTGTAACGCCGCACAGGAAACGCACACGTGGGAGTCCTGAGCGAGACAAGGAGCGAGTCAAGTGAGTAGAAGAAAGTTACCACCAGTAAAGTAACTTGCCATTTTTTTTGTTTCAGCCTGACCTGCCTATTCAACATAAAACACAGACAAGTTGTCCTACAATTAATAATCCTCCAGTGATGCTTTTCCTGTTAATGGAGGGGGACAGCGCCAGTGCAGCTCTGAATTATAAGTGCTAAACAGAAATCAGTATTTAGAGAGATGGAGAGTCATTTTCTGGGAGTAATTTTGTGGCAGGTAATTTTCTGGCATTAAGACTGATAGAGAGTAATTTCCTGGTGGGGGTTTATGTGTGACTTTGGACTGAATAAGGTCATGGTTAACAGCAAGGGTTGTTGACAACAATTCTGCAATCTTGTAACAGCAGTTACCCATATATGATACATGTTTTAAAGTGAACATAAGAAATGGCTGGTCGAACAAAAATAGTTCCTGTATTTGAGTTCCTCCTACAAACCTCCGACAAACCCAAACTGCATCAGTAACAAAAAAAAGATAGCGTCACAGAAATGAACACTGTTTGACAAGTGATCAAAAAAGAAACAAAAAAATAAAGACAGCGCAGACACCTGACAGAACAGCCGAAAAATTCCACTTTGCAAGAAAGTATTTTCCTAAATATCAAACAGAGAGTTCAGTGTAAAGACTGATACCACTCATGTCTGAACAGTACATATGAAGCTTGAATCAGGGACAGTTAGCTTAGCATAAAGACTGAACAACCTGGCCAAGAAATGTTCTTTTAGTTCAATTTCTGTTTGTGCACTGATTAAATATATTGATTAAACAAATGATATAAATCAGTAAATTCCAGAGTTACTGGTAGACAGATTTCTCAACTTTGGACAGAGCTAAGATAGCGGCTCCCACCTGTATCTTGTTTTTATGCTAAGCTAAGCTAAGATAACTGTCTCTCGGCCCTAGCTTGATAAGTAAAGACATGAGTGGTATCAATTTTCTCATCTAACTCTTGGCAGGAGGAAGGAATAAGTGTCAAACCATTCCTTCACACAACCCTTTGCAGTTCTCTTGTCAAACCGGATATGAATTTTGGCGTCTCTGAGCAGAATAATAATTAAATACTTGCCATGTTTTCCAGAATCAAAAGCTACAACAACCCCTCGTGCTCCATTCACCAGACCTCGAGCAACATCCAGGTTCTTTGTCAGCATGACCTTCAAAGTACAAATTTCAGGAAATGTTTCAGAGCATGTCTTCACTCAAATGAGTGCAGAGCTCGACACATATCAAAAGTGCAGTATTGCAAGTCAAACTTCAGTAGGTGCAGAGATTATGGAATTACACTCTACGGTCATACCTGAGCTCCCACTTTGAGTTGGATCAGCCTGCTGACGGGGCTGTGAGCGTCTATAGTCTTCACCAGGGCCAGGTCGCTGTCGAGTGCCTCAAACACACGCACTGACCCTAAGGGACAGGGAGAGATCCATTAAACAGGTAGAAAATAATAATGATGATGATAATAATAAATATTATAATAACAATAATGTGAAGGCAGACTGTTTCATATATAAAATATGACGGGGGAAACGTAAATATTCATGTGAAGAACCTAAAAACATCTGAGTGTCAAACCACAAACATGAAAAAAAAAAAAAAAAAAAAAAAAATCTAAACAAACATTTTAACTGCTGCCTAACTCAAGCACACTGCCCTGATGTTCCTGTGGCTTACAATATAAAAGTAACCCAGAACAGGAAATAACAGGAGTTTGAAAACAAATGGCATCAAGCAGACACTGAAAACACATTGAGAGGAAACAGTTTTCGACAAGGTTAAAACACATGATTCAAGCCACGGGTATCAGTTTAGCCAATTTTCACCTGGTTCCAAGCCAAACAATTTGAAAACATTTTTTTTTTTTTTTATGTAACTGAATGGAAGAATTCAGACCTGGCAGCTGCTGGAGTTTGCTCTCGTTTGTGAGCTCCACGTCATCCTTGTGTGTGCACAGCCTGGTTGCCAGAATACCGTCCCTCTCGATGTGATGGTAGGCGCTTTCCATTAGCTTAGCCGTAACTTCCTCCGTCACCCTGGGTGGTGTTAATTAAGACAAACTTTATGTGGAACAGAAAATCACCTGGAGTGCCTGTAAGAGCTGTTAATGCTTTTATGCATATTTTACCATTTAAGTATATTCTGCACATTCGGTAAAAAAGATTAAAAAAAAATAATAATTCTGCCCTGTGATCACATTAGCTGAAAAATGGACAGTGCCCTTTATTTTACCTGCCCACCCTCACTGCCTGCAGCAGGGAGATGAACGACTGGTCCGTTTGCCTTCGTACTTCTGTTAGCTCCATGTTGACCTGGATGACCTTACGCCAACTCCTTGCCTGAAGGTTCACAGGAAAAGGTTTTTTTTCCCCCAATAACATCCATTAATGATCTTCAGGAAATAAGCAGAGAGTCTACAAAACAGATCTGAACTCATGACTGCAACACAAACATAGAAAGTCTAAATGACTCAGTACAGTTATGACTCACTCTTATGTACTCAGACCAACCTCTCGGCATATACACTCAAATAACGGAAAAATAGGAACACATTTAAAATCCCAATGCATTTTCTATATCCTGTCTTTTTTTAAATTTTCATTTATTTCAAAAGGAGTACACAAAATATTAGACTTCCCATTACCAACTACACTCAATATAAAGCACAGAGTTGAATGAATGCCTCTCTGACAGTTTCTTTGTGAGCTTTTTTAAAAAACCTCTTTTCCCTCTGGGTTAGTTGTATTGATCGTAGAGTTGTTACAATTTTCTAGCATTTCAGTGTAAATGCCCAAATCACCCTTATAACCCATCATCTTACTGACGCACAGTAGCACTAACAAAATGGAAAACACATAGGAAGCATCAAGTTCCAAGATGGTCTTACCTGGAAGCAGAAGCTAGCCTTCTCCTTCCCTTTAGAAACCGGAGGCAGCTGAAGGAAGTCGCCACACACGATCAGCTGGATGCCTCCAAACGGCTCAGTGGACCTCCTCACCGACCTGTGCAGTGAAAAGTTGAACGTCACTGAAGATGAATATAGTGATTATAGCGGCCTGAAAATGAATTTACATTATCTTTTCCCCCTGATAAACAGTCTATGACACAAAAAATATTAAATTTACCATCACATAAGACAAAGAGCAAATGAGAAGTTGAAACTAATGAAAATTTGCCATTAATTTGCAATTAAAATTTTTTTAAAAAGTGTCTCTCCTACATGACAACCTCTGCAAGAGGAGATACACGTTTTTTCCATGCATAATATTTTCGTATTAGAAACACAGCGTGTTCAGCCCCCCCCCCACCAAAAAAGAAAACCAAAAACAACAACAAAAAAGAAAAAAGAAGAGCTGTTTTTGATCAACTCTCTCTGTCTGTGTTCAGCCACAGTGGCTCTCAAGGCTCATACCAAGTGTTCAGTTCATCTATTTATTCCAAACAGACGGACAGAAAATAAAACACAGTTTTAGCAGCTGAGGGAAAGAGGTGCAGCTACAGTAAGTTTGACTTATTATTATAATCATATGTACTATCTGCAACAATATAAGATCACACACAGCAGAGCGCCGCTGAGCTTCAATAAAACTCAGGATTTTATCTGTTGTAACTGGAACTATAAACTGTAACACAAAAATAAATTTGAATTAATTTCAACACTGTTGATGTGATATTCTTCCTGCTGGTTGTATAACCGTGTCAGGAAACTTCAGAGGGACGCCTTGTGTGAACTGATATTGAAGAGGAGTGTGTGAAATCTCAATGTCCCCAAGGTGTGTTTGGAAACACATCCTGTAACACCGCATCATCATCCAGAGTATGAGTTAGTTATTACAGACATTCAAAACTTGGATGGAACTTTCAAGTTTTCTATTCAGCTTCGCAATAAATACTTTTAAACTTCCAGAACTTCAGTTAACCTTTCAATGAGTAGTCCAACCGTTTCATGACTTTCAAATCATTTTATGAATTATCAATGACTAGGTGTTTACCCAACATCAACTATTTTCATAAATTAAATTATATTAAAAACACCAGTGACAAATTTATTTGTATGTTTTGTGTATTGTGTCAAGAATTATTAAACTAGTTCATTTTAATCATTAAGTTCGGTGGTTAGGGTCGATTGGAATCATTAACACATTATCCTAAACATGATATAAAATAAGTTCAGGAAAGCTTTGCATAGAAAAACACTGAGGCATTTTACCATCACTGATGAAGACCTTTGTTTGGTTCAGGTCATCTGTTATTTATATCTATGGATTCTACTCTGTCTCATAATTTAACAGCTGCAGCCACTGAGGAAGCATCATGGTCCTTTAGCCATAATAAAATTAAACAGACACAGTGGCTAAACCCAAACACATAAGCAAGAGTTTTGTCTAACTAAAGTGTATGTAAACATATTTTCTGACATAATATAATATCATGAAGTGTGTGTGTTTTTTTTTACAATGATACTAAACTTGACCATGTTCAGCTTTGAATTTCTTCTCACCTTGCAACGGACTCAAGCTTGTCAAAGAACTGGGCCTCCACCATGGAGATCTCATCGATGATGAGGTGTCGACAGCTGGTCCAGTGCTGCAGCACCCCGGGCCTCTGAGCCAGCTCAATACACTGCTCCAGCGGGGCAGAGCCCGAGCCAACACCTGGAGAGAGCACAGGTACAGAAGAGGGGAAAGACAGATGATCAGAGGGGACACAAATGAATAACACGTATGCAAATACTCAATTCATACCCTCTCCTATATATTGATATTTAATCAAAAAGCACCTCCTCCTCCGTTATACCTAAGACTCAATCAAGGGGAGCACAAAAGAAATAGAAAACAAGATTAAAAGACCTTGTTCTTTGTGCTGAAAACACTTGTCTTCCTGAAACATTTTAGTTCATCCACAGAAACTTTAACTATTTTGACTTCATTCATATTTCAAAACAAAATGCAAAACATTCACTGTTTCCAGTTCCTCAAGTCTGGCTTTGGTTTTGGACTTGACACATAAAACAGGCAATCTGATGACTAAAAGATTAATCATGAAAGTAATCAGCAGATGAATTGATAATGAAAATAACTGTTAGTTTCAGCTCTACGAATGAAGATGCTGTTTGGCTTTTTTCTTCATTAGGACAATGCAGAGACGTTTGTGTGCTCCTCCATGCAGCTGGATTTTAGAATGGCTCTTGGCTGAAACCAGCAAACTGACCAATTATTTGGACAATCTTCACTGAAACCGGGAACAAAATAACCTCTGCACATCCCCAACCACTAATTATGTGCTAAAAAGATACACTTGTACAAAATCTCTTTGATTGCTTCCGAGGCACAATAACTGACCTGCAAAACTGTGTAATGTTGTTCCTCCAATGTGACATGCAGCCACTCCTGTACTGGCTGTAGCAAAGGTGCTCTTTGGAGGAAGCGATCCCATGATTCTCTTGAGTAAGAAAGACTTTCCTGTTCCTGAAAAACAAAGTTAAATGAACTTTGAATAGACAATTTCACACAAATACAATAGTGTGTGCGCTCATGTCTGCTGAGAAAACACCATAAATGTGTCATGAAAGCAGATTTACACCAGGCTGGCTTAAGGAAATGTTGATATGAATGAAAAGATGAAACATCAGTCAAATATTATGTTGAGCCCCAGAGTATCTCTTTTAGACATCTAGTTATTGTTCTGAAAATGTCAGCTTACTGTCAGACACTTACCGGCACTTCCAGTGAAGAAGACGTTCTTGCCGCTGAGCACCGCACTGAGAACAGCAGCCTGTTCTTTATTGAGTTTACGAGATGGCAGAGACAGGATGGGCTTCTTAGTCGGGTTTGTCTTCACCTGAAAAAGGCAACACGAAGTCGGTGACACATTTTCAAGGGAACATATGTGATGTTCAGTGTGGACATGGTGTTGCATTAAAAGTTCATATGTAGGATAGAGTTAGAATATATAATTGATCCAAGACAATAACTGTCAGAACTAAGACAGTGAGTGATATTCAGGGCCTGTGTGTGTGTGTGTGTGTGTGTGTGTGTGTGTGTGTGTGTGTATACACAACTTACTGGGCTAAAGTTGCTGTCACTCCTTGACCTCTTGACTTGCTGTCCTGTTCTTGCCGCGGTCGTGTTGTTGGTGCGGTCTGTCAGTCCTTTGGGAGCCGCTTTACTTCTCAGCTCATTGACCTTCTGGATGTCCTTTTGCTGCAGGGGGCTGATGGCCTCGAAGCTGCGGGGAAGACCGGCCTTGAGCTTCTCTCTGTCGCTCAGGGGCTTGCTGCTCCGCCAGGCCTGGTGTTTGATGCTCAGGGTTTTGAGGAAGAGGCTCAGCTGGTCAGGGGGGCAATTGGAGATGAGCACCTGGATGTTTTCAGGGAGCAGTTTGACGGTGCATTTACCATCTCTGGCGAACTTGGTGAAAAGTTTGAATTCTTTCAGATGGTAACTCTGCGGGACTTTCCCGTCGTGGACCCGGAGGATAATCTCCTGGAACTCATTCCGGCCCAGAATAACGGAGGCTTTCCGGATGACCTGCCTCCGGGTGGCCTGGCCGGAGGCGTTGAGCTGCTCCATCGCCACACAGCACTGCAGCTGGGCTCCGTCCTCTCCGGCGAACATGGCAGCAGCTCTGCCAAATATAAGAGTCCATATTAATGAATGAACGAACAGCAGTTGTCTCGTGCAGCGTCAGATAATCGTTCAAACAAAGCAACACAGTGCGACAGTGCATGAAATAGGAATCGATACTTTGTTTTCACAGACTGAACTGAAGCAATGTAAGAAAGTTGCCGCAGCTGTGCTTCATTTAAACAACACGAACATCGTGGTCTCGCTATAGATCACAATGTAACATTTTAACTGGACTTCATGATCTGAAACTTTAAATGTAGTTACACAGAAAACTTTAACCCAGATCTTACCTTTGTTTTTTGTTTTTTTTTTAAATAAAATCGTCTTCCCTCTGTCTGTGCAGCTTCCCCGTCTCCGGACGCGAAACAACCGATTTTCAAATTGTCAGTGCGTGAAATCAGCCAATGGCAGTGCGACACTCCCGGCCAATCAGAGGGAGGAGATTTAAAAAAGCACCCAATGAGAGACGAGCAGTGACGCCCCCGCATCTTCCTGACCAATCGAATAGATTATGACTGATGACGTCAGATCTGTGAGAAATACACATGGCTATCCGGAAGTGGCTGCAAAGTTTACGGTTTCTCAAAAGTAAATGTGCTAAACTTTGCGTATATACACAGTCAAACAGCCTGTCTATGATTCTGATCTTAAATACATATACAAAGGCTGGTTTTCTTTAAATTATTGTAAATAAGTTATTACCATTATTGATGTATTAATGTTTACGTCACATTAACACATAATAATAAATCCTAATGTAGTCTATTTGTTGATTATATTTTGTATTATTTATCAGAATCTTCAAAGTTATTAAAGTTATCAAATAAACGTAATGGATTAAAAAATATTCTACAATAGGCCTATCACCCTCTGAAATTCTGGTGGTAATATAAAGCAGCATCAAATTTAAATGCATAAGTAAAAGTACAAATACCTCAAAATGGTACTTAAGAACAGTACTTGAGTAAATTTACTTCTCATCATTGCAAACAAACCAACTCTCAGACCATCAATAAATGGTGCTGGTGGTGGTGCAGTTGCAGTAACTCCTCAAAAAATGCTGAACTTAAAGGAAAGAAGGTGTCCAGCTCTTCGCTTGATTCATTTTCTCAATATTCTTTCTCCAGCCAAACTCTGCACCAAAACACTAATGATGAAATATCCAAGGCATGGGACTCAAAATGTATCTTTAGACTGTTAAACTTTACTTGGTGAAAATATGACTTGAATATGTTTTTCTCTTTCAAGTCTGAGGTTTACAGCCCTGTCTTCCCTTCTCAGTTGTGCACATGGATATTAGTGATGGAGGTTATGATGTCTAATGAGCAATAAACAAACAATTCAATATCATCAAGTGAGTTATCTTACATTGCAAATGCTTCATATAAAAACCCTGTAATGACTCACTATCATTTCCTCAGTATTGTTTAATAATACACATGCACACGCACACATACACCCACACACACACACACACACACACACACACACACACACCAAGAACCAAATCATCTATCATATTCACATTACCGTACTTTCTGCTTCCCAGAACCTGAGAAGAGATGAGAACGTACCCAAACTGTCGGGCAGCTATCATTAGACAAGCTTGACCGAACGCAGTAAATTTTAAAATGACTAACACCCTGATCCTTAATCCTGGCGGAGGGGGGGGGTCAATGAACTGTGACAGGCAAGGTGAAGGTGTTTGATCAGTTTGATTCTGGACAAATCAGTATCACATACACACTAACCATCAGGCAGGATCTAGTAAATGTCTCAGGAAACCAAAAGGTGATGAGGAAGAAAAAGTTATAGTAAGGCCACACATAATCACAATCTACTCCAAAGATTTATGCATTTTAAACAATAAAATATTACCATTGCCTTGATATTTATAAGAGTCTCGTGGGTGACATGTAGGCAAACACCTTGCATTGAAAATTGTGCCTTACAGTACAAATCACAAGTCAAGCTGCCATTAATATTCCACACTTCCTCCTGGGTTATTTTCTCATCAGACTCCACTTCCTGAGCTTGTCACACAGGTTAACTGATAGGTGCTGCAGCAGCAGGCGCGAGGAGAGAGAAAAATGGAAAAATGTCCTCATGCTTACAAACCTCATCCCCACCTGTGAGGAGAAGCAGCAAATTTTACTACTTTGTGTGTGTGGCACAAATTTAAATGCACCCTGGAAATAATATGAAGCAATACTGTTTGTTTCAAGTCACTTAGAATCTTATATGTATGAAAAGATTTGACAACAATGCATGGCATTCAATTCACTGTGTGGTTAAAGAAACATTTCACCTTTTAAACATATCTAGTTCTGTGCAGTTTCCACCATCCAGCAGATATTTGGATGGTGACCAAGAGTTGGATTCATTCATTCATTCATTTGTTACTGAAAAAACAATCACATTCTGTTCTCGTGCCCTGAGGTAAAATAGGAAACAAAAATGACCCAATGGAGATGCAGTGACAGGTGGATATTGTCAGATGAAAGGATACTAGTACAGCACTTTAGGAAAGATAATATTGTTCAAAACCACAATGACATCTATGACATCTATGCCACTATGGGGAAGATGAACTCAAGAAGATACTGCTAAAAATAGTAAAAATTTTTATCAGTAATGTGTTAGCAAGCATTTGCATACACCCCGAGCAGACACAAAGCAACATACCATCCCACTGGAGTTCCTTCAGCAATTATCGGCTGACTTCACCTCTAATGTAACGCAGATTTTAAAGATTTGTTCTGGGTCGCTACATAGCCTTATTAGATGGAGTCCATGTGCTTCCATTTTAACATTAAAATGTGAAATTGTTGGCCCCAATATATTCCCTATATTCAAATGTGATTATGCCCATTGAACGAGCTGTGATGACCTTACTGCAGGTGAAATGTTAATCGGGGTTCTTCAAAGGAAGACCTTCAACCTTGATCATAAAATTTCCGGTAGATTAAAAATGTGCCCACGTCGAATGAGAGGAGATTTTTAAAGCATTAAAAAGTTTCCATCTTGGGGATTATTCATGAGGTTAGAACATTCCTGTTATGAAAGACAACACACTCTGCGTCAGGCTGTATCAGTTCAGCTGGTTAATATTTGAATAGTAATCTGATGTGGTTTGTTCCCCTGCGGGCTGTGGATTCCAGCATGGGGGTTTTAAGTCAACTGTGCTTGTAGGATCTGTACTTGTGGTACATTTATAGTAAACACTGGCCTCTGATGTTACTGCAGATATTCTGGCACATGTGGTGAAGATGAGCACAGAACATCACACGGCTCTGTCGAAACCACAACAACGTTTAATACTCTGTATTCCAGATAAACAGAAAACTGAACAGCAGCAACAGTGATTTCCCAGCACTGTGGGAAAATGGAAAGATACATCCAATGAGGCAATATTTAAAAGCCTTAAGTAATAAACGCAGAGTGTTCTTTAAAAAGCATTTTGTGCTCACAGAGCCAATTTCCCTCAGCAGTGAGATGCATTATAGAGCGCACTTTCATTAAAGCTGAGTGTGTTGGTGGGTCTTATATATTGAGATGGCACGGGAGGACACGATTTGCAATTTTCATCTGACCTTACTCTCATCATTAGCTGGACAAATGGTGAATATTGGCTCCTCTCACCTCCCACAATCCCACACTGACCTCATTGATGACCTATGGGAAATGTGTTGATATCAAATTATGAAGCAGGTAACAATGACTCACAAGATAAATGGGAGTTTTTTTATATTGAGTATTGTGGTTGTTGATGTACATAATTTTGCTGTTGCCCACATTGTATATTTGATTACAATGCTGGCACATCCGACACAAGCTAATGAAGGTCTCACTCCGCCCCTGAACACAAACTCAAAGGGCAAATGTGCTGAAATTGTGTTATATGAGAGGAACATTTGCATTATTTCTTTCTCAGTTTTCTCTTTTCTTCCTCCTTCCCGTCTCTTCTTGCCTCTCGCGGAGCCTTTGCCATGATGTGTTTCTGTACAGTAATAGAGCTGCAGACCTTTCTTGTATCTTGTCAAAGTAAAGGGCACATCCACCGTACCATTCCCCCATCCATCCGCACAACCGCGCCCGCTAAATAATGTTTTGACTGCAGAGCTACTTGAAGGTGCAGAGCCTCTTCCAAGCCGAGCAGCCAATTACGTGTTCCTCTTTAATATGCAGTCTAAGGTGGAAAAGAGCAGCTACAGCTTCTCCCCGATTTTAGTTTAACGCCTCTGCTGAATGTAGTTTGTGTGTGGCAGCTTTATTTAAACCCTTAAGTTCTCATTGAGGGTCAAGAGAATAAAAGGATTTGTTAAGTAAATCGAATGCAGCAGTCCTCGTCTGGCTCATATCATGGATGAAGTCCTGCCTTCCCTTTTGTTTAAGTACGAGAAACATGCTCCTTCATTAATGCTCTCTGTTTGTTTTGAGTTACAGGTGGTTAGTGGATGCAGGTGGTTCAGCATGATTTACTGTACATAATGGCAACACGCATAAAAATACACTTTCCAGAATAGCACAAAAGAGGTCTGTGTGCCCTCATAGCCCTGAGGAACATGCTTTATTAATTAAAAATACTTGTGGGAGTCTTGTGCAAGGAAATGTTGCTTATATGTTAAAAGAGAAATAGGACACGGTCTGGGGACTATTGTATTATATATATATATATATTATAATACTACTTTTGTGGAGTGAACGGACTTGATAGATGGTGAAGAAGAGGAAGGAATGCTCTCTGGTGTTAACTCTCCCTGCTGAACATTGTGTGTGAGCTCACTAGACAATAACTGTGTGAAATTAATTCATAAAATGTTTTTATAATTAAATTTCAATTAAGCTAAGTTCCATCAGGGATTGTGTGAAAAGATATATTTTGTGGGGGTGGACCATGAAGGCATAGTGTTATGAAATAGTTCAAATTAGCTTCACTCAACAAGCCACATTAAAATGCTGTTTACTTTTAATGCCTCAGTAATAATGTTAAAAACATTACACTGGAGGATTATTTTAACTGTTCAAATATTTCGTTGGCAATGCTTTTACAGAGAAAACCAACAGAGTTTTCATTGGAGGACTTGTAAGAGAGTATTTTTTACATGAAGGTATGTATGTTTACTTTAAATAAAGTAAAGCATCTGAGTACTTCTTCTACCACTGCTGGTTTATCTCAAATACAATAAAATAACAACAATAAATAAATGTAATGAGGAGAAAGCTTTTATTTCAGTGACTGGATTTCCACTTCTGGTTTTAAAGTTTTAGAACCGGAGCATGTGGTATCTCCATAAGGCTTTTACGTTGTGGAAGTGGAGGTTTGTCTATAAGGTTCATGTTCTACAAAACCAAAATGAAATGATACATTTTCTTTTTTGTCTTCCATTTTTGTTCATTATATAAACTGACTTACAATTTTCCGCACGTTCTGTTAAAACTGGCAACATACAGTGCAGAGTGTACTACATAAACCCAGCATATGTAAAAATGAAACTATGTAAAGCGGACTTAAATTGAAGATTAGCAGACGACGTGCTACAACAACGCAAATGAAAATTCAAACCAGGTTTTGCATATATTTCCATCCATAGAGCAGCATCTTTTTCTGTATGCAATAAACCCTGCACACTGCTTTGATATGGAAACCTAAAGACTATAGTATCTCCTCAGAGTAAAGTAAAGGCTCATTATTTCTAGACCGGAACAATATAGCTTATGACTCACCCTGTTATATCTGAGAACGCAAATGCAGACTGTGACATCGAGTCCACTGCAACAACAACCCAATCCTTTTCTGAACATCTCAGACTTTATCTGGCAATTAGTTCTTTCGAGGAAAAGGGCTTGCATTGAAAGGGATAGAAGAAAGGTACAGGATGCCAGAGAGAGATTTCCCTTCATCATAAGAACAAAAAATACAAGACAAGCAGCAGGCGCCAAGTGATATATTTAGTAGACATTTGCTACATCAGCTAAAAACGGGATCCAAACCAGACTGAAACAATGTCAGTCATGTGAATTTATACTCATGGACTAAAACAAATGATCTTTACTTTACCATTCGCCAAGAGTTAGATGAGAAAACAGTAAATATGAAGTTACCACCAGCAGCCGGTTAGCTTAGCACAAAGACTGTAAATGGGGAAATGGCAGGTAGCTTTGATCTGTCCACCTACTAGCACCTGTGGGGTCTTGGTTTGACTGTTGACAGTCAACTTCAGACTCCAGGAAGTTACTGTGCCTGACCAAGAAATAGTCTGGCACATAACTCTCTGTGAACCTTATTGAAGGACTCTTGTAATGGGCCACATTTAGCCTGGACCCCAGTAAACTGGCAAATAACAGTGGTTGAATTAAGATAATTGTGGGAACTTGATTATTCTGGAAAAAAAAATTGTCATTTTGTGAGTAAAGATACTCATCTTTTCCACCATTGGATGGTGAAGAAGTATTCCTAGAGTTTAAAAGTAGCAATACCACACCGTAAGTATCCCGTGTAATACAGGATCGTTGGGTATTGAAAAATTAAAAGCACTTATCCCTTTCTGAAGCAATGAGATACGATTTATCTCTATTTTTGTGCACAGAACTGTTAATATAAAGATGGTGTCGTCCTCACTTAGCTTATACATGCACATAGTTGAAGGAGCTTTATCGCTTCTTACATCCAGATGCAGCTTCACGCCAGAAAACGGCAAAGCCATTCCTCTTAGCAATGTTGGTTAGGGAGGTGGGAGTCGTAGTAGAGAAGAAATCTGTTAACCGTTGGTGCACCAAATACATAAACACTGATAGTGGTTATATTAGATAAGTTACATACAATAATACATTTAGTCGTTACCTTTGGTTAGAGCTGGGCTGTTTTCTCCTGTTTCCAGTCTTCCCCCAGTTTGTGCTGACCAGCTGCTGGCTGTGGTTTCCTACGTTAACAGTCATGAGAGTGGCAGTGGTATCAATCTTCTCAAGCAAGAAAGCAAATATGTTTTTCCCCAAATGTTAAACTTGGTGCCTTGAATAGATATAAACTTCATTTCAGATATTGAGAGATGGTTAAATGCCCCTTGCATGCACCCACTGCACCCTGATGGTGACGCTGTCACATTTGAAGGATAGTTGGACCCACATGCAGACAACAAAAGGGGATTTGTGGGAAAAAGTGATTTAATAACAAAAGATGACTTACAAAACAAGAAATAAAAAAAAACAGGTAGAAACAAAAACCAACCACAACAGACTGGAAACTTCTCAGAGGGAAACCGGAGAACAAACTGGACTGCAACATGACGACGACAGACAGACTGACAAAGACAAGTGGGAGCACAGAGACTAAATAGACACCAGGGAGGCAAGGGTGATTGAACACAGGTGAAACACATTAGGGCGGGGCAGACAATAAACAAGGAGGGAAACGCAAGACAAAGACAGGAAGTGAAAACAAACAAGGACACACAAGGGACTATACTACAAAATAAAACAGGAAATGTCCAAATCCAAATCAAAAGTCCAAACCGAGAGTCCAAACGAGTTCAAACATAAAGAGTCCATCAGGGCAAACCATGACAGAGGGGGACAACTAATTTAAAAGTGTTCTTGGTGTGAGGAGCTGGAATTTGCTGAAATATTGTGACTGTCTGCCCAGTAAATATATACAGTACGTGCAAAAACAGAGGAAGGTCTTTAGATCATGAAAATAATGACAAATGGGAAACATGAATGTCTTAATGGCCTATTTACATTTGTCTTTGCATCCTATTTAATGGCAAGTCAGTTTTTGAAAGTAATCTGTGGAGTTTGTTTTTTTAAACACTTGTAACATTGAAGAGCAGTGTTTTTAAGAGTGGTGCCCATTTTCTTAGTATTGTGTGCACACAGCAATAACTTAAGAAATAAAGTAATGTGCCAACGAAGGCAGTGGAAAAGAATATTAAGATAATAACAGGTGTAAACAATGAAGGTTTCAAATGCATTGAGAAATCATTTCTGCAAATGTTTTATGAGGAAAGAAATATATTTATATTAGGCCTCGAGGATACATGCAGTATGTTAGACAGTCACAATGTCAGCACACTGACATTTTCATATTCAAACAGTGCACACACAGATTTTGCATTCACCTCCAGCCCTGCTCTCTTTGTAAATTCTGACTGTGAGCAGCAGAGATTCCTCTGAGAACCTACATCTTTTACTTATGAGCAGCGTGGAGGTGATTTATAGGTTTAGTGGTTTACATAGTTAAAAAGTTGATCTCTGTCATTTGGGGAGGCCAACATATGCAGCTTGTGTAGAGAGAGTCACCTTTCCCCTAATTTTCAGGTCTCACAGTTGGAGGTCATTAAGTCCACGGACCTGTTGTACCACTGACTGATCACACTGCACTGTTTGGAGTGAGGGAAATACCTCCCGAGGGTCATATTTTCATGCATTGCTTTCTTCTTCTACCATCACACCCATACAAGGCTTTCCCATGCATAGACGCTGCTGGGTGTGCCAGGCCTTTAAATGGTGTCATGGACAACTTCCCCCTGGCAGACAGACAGGCAGACAGACAGGCAGACAGACAGGCAGACAGACAGGCAGACAGACAGACAGACAGATGGAGCCTGATGGCACACGGGGAGGTTTCTCATTAACGCTGACATCCCAGTGAAGCGGCTGGAGGTGATTCAAAAGTTGAAGTATGGATTAAAAAATGTATATGAAAAGCAAAGAATAACAAAGAGTGAGGGTGTCAGACGGAATCAGTAAAATCTAAAAGATATAGCAAATTGCATTTAACCTTGTTTTTCCAGGTTTGGATTCAGTTTTAACTGTAAACATGTTCCTTCAGCTGACAACAGAGGGCTTTCCACTGTATGTTTCTTTCTTGTCAAACTACTGTTTCTAAGGTCAGGAATTAACTTTTGCACCGATATTCCTCTATAGTTTGTTAAAATGCATTGACCCCTGAGTTAATCACGGTCTCATGATTGTGTTTAACTCTCTAGTTTATTCTCTTGCTTTCTTCATTTTGTTTTAACCTTGACTAATCCTATGTAATGTCCGATTTTAATGTTTCGTCTCTCAAAAACAAAGTTATAACTGTTCTGAGCAAACCATCACGTCAGCGCCATGGAAACACATCTACTGTGATAATAGCCTGCTCCTTTCATTTGGTGATTTAGGCTTGTAGAGCTTAAAAAATCAGCCGTGATAAATATATAATATATTCATTAAACAATACATAAGTGCTGGTGACTGACAAACCAACTGAAAACAAGAAAATTAGTTCATTATAATCCGTATATTAAAACCTTGTCTTATTACACAGTTAATTAACTGTGACTTAGTGATATAATAAATTGCAATACTGGCCGTATATAGTGTTTTCTGTTCTTTCCTCCTGATGGGGTGCTTATGACAGATGTCAATGACATGTTCAGCAGCTGTAATAAGTCAGAGGTGCTGGTAGAGTTGACACTGTCTACAGCAATGAGGCAGCTGAGTTGTCAGCAGGCAGAAAAACAATTGAAAAACAATCGTGAGACGTTTAAAACAATTTCAAATTTTTAACTGACTGTAATAGGGGAACCAAACAGAAGACATCATCCCAGAGAAAAGAGAAGTCGAAAACACAACTGCAGCATCACCCCTCTGAAGTTTGTGTCTCTGAGGTTTTTCACAGTCCAAATAGTTTAATTAGTGGAGTCACATGGCTCCTTGGCAGCGTTGTCGGCAGGGATGAAGATGACACAGGGGAACGATGACAGATAAGCGACTTATTTTTCTATCAATTAATTAGTTTGGCAGTGGCACCATATCTCTGCCCCTCTGTCGTTACTCGCTCGCTCTGTTTAACAGATGACTCCAACTGCTTTTAATTGGCTTGTGAAAATGATTCAGTTCACATCCATTCTTTCCAGTTAGGAAGTCTGTTTAATACCTTTGTGATGTGGCTTAGTATCTACTCATGAGCTGTAGGCTGTAGTTGGGAGTTGAGTGATCTTTTCTGGGGAGGTATTGATAATGTAGCTTTCATCATTTGAAACGATCAGAGTTGACTCAGCTCATTAGAAAGTATCCACATGTGTCTGTGCTGTTTGTTGATTAGACAAAAACCACTTGTGACTGTATGTTTGAAATGACAGTGACTGACCAGTATAAGTTAAAATTCACCTTCAGATCAGTAACTGAAATGTCTGATAGAGGAGTTATATTTGTCATAATACTAATAATAATTTTTAGTTTCAAAAACAACACACCCTCTCATCGACTTTACAGGAACTGTTACAGGAACTTCTCTTTCTCACAGGGAGTTAGATGAGAAGCTTGATACAACTCTTACATCTGTCTGTTCATTTCATTATGAAGTGAAGCCAGCAAACAGGTAGCTTAGATCAGTGGTTCTCAAAGTTGGGTCCGGGGACCCCCAGGGGTCCTTGAGGGTGTTCCTGTGGGTCCCAAGCAAAAAGGGGAAGCATTTATTTTCAATACAATTCCATCCATAAGTAACACAGTGACAGAATGTTTGACTATTTTGGTCAAGGGTTTCAAACAATCTCTATATTAAAACATCCAAATGCAAAAATCTTATCAGATGAGGTCTGTGGTCTAATCTTTGTTTAGTTTAGTTTAGTTTAGTTTAGTTAGTTCTAGTTTTAGTTTAGTTTAGTTTAGTTTTAGTGAGAAGCTCTACGGTAGCTTTACAGGTGGAAATAACTTTAGTTCCTTTGGCCTCCAACACTGCATTTTGTGTGTGTGTGTGTGTGTGTGTGTGTGTGTGTGTGTGTGTGTGCATGCGTGCGTGCGTTTGAGTTTTATACATTGGGAGGACACATTTGGAAAGTGAGGACATTTTGTCTGGTTCTCAGCAACGCATTGTTGAAGTGAAATAAATGCACAAGAGTAAAAAAGAGAAAGTACACACACCACTCTCACCAATTACCTCCATAGTGTTGATACGCTTTTATAAAACTCATAATATTGTTTTCATTTCACACAATGAAAGATGATGTGACTGATTCCAGTTACTATATTATTATATTATAGAGATATGAAATCTAATACTCAGTGCTGATGTGGCAGGTTTTAAATTCAGTTTTATTAATCTTCCTGGTTTCACCAAACTTGTGAAAATTCTGTACATAATGTGATTTCGTCTTCTCACAGTCTTCAGCCACTTGGGATTGTGTGAAACTGATACTATAAGACACTGTAATGAGATTAACATTAAATGTTGGAGGACAGACGAGGTGAGATGACTGCTAATAATACGGTTGATTTTCATATCAATAATACCTGAGTGGGCAGCGGATTGTCTGTGTTGTGTGTGTGGAGGTGAGGCTACAGGTACAAGCTGCTGTCTCATGGAAAAGTCCATTATGACACTGAAAACAATGTCACATTTTAAAACGTTTAAATGTATTTTTCATTTCGTATTGTTTACTCTAAGACATGTAGCTATTGTCTGAGATATTTTTTCAAGGTAAAACTAAATATCAGGAAAAGAAATGAGGCAAGAATTGTTCATTGTAGATGGGCAGAACATTTTTATCAAGCAGTTCCCAGCAGATTAAGTTTTTTCTTTAAATGACAGTTTTTAGAAAGGAAAAAACTAATTTTGTGAGTATTGTATTTGTGTGTTGTCTTTAGACTAAATCAAATTTTTTTAAAAATCACCACGCAGTTCATTGGATGAGGAGCAGCACACTGCAAATCATTTTAAACTGGTTCAACTTAAACATGAAACTTCTCCTGGGAGATCACTGAACTCCTGTCTAATAATCACAATAAAGTCACTGTATGAGTTTTGAAAATGTAAAACCAGGTGATTTAAGTTGACTGAACAAGAGAAAACAAGTTCACTTCACCAACTTAAGATATTAAGTAGGAACAACAATGGTTTAGTCATGCGGTCAAATACAGACAGATTTCCTTTACATTCTTCTCAGTTTGAAGAGTCTGTTTGTCATCTGACATGAAGAAGTTACAGCTGTGCCTGGACCTGTCACAGCCACTTTGTGCAACAGTCAGTACACAGACAACATGGCTGCTCCCAGTGACTTTGTTAAGTCATAATGAACTGAAACTAGCCTTCATTGTTGTTCACATTGTTTTCATTAGCATGAAAAGAAACAACCATTACTTAAATGAGCATTAATCAAAAGGACGATTCAGGTTTATTTCGTACAGTCTGCCATACATCCCATAATTGTGACTATGAAATTCAGGGAAACAAGGACTTGTGCAAAACAGCATATATCGAGGCACAGTGTGGCATTTAAATTGAGGGGGTGAGTGCAAAGTTATCACAGCTCATAGAGTCACAGCAGCCACATTCACTGGAAAAACACCAGGTTGAAATAAACTGGAATCATCCTTTAAAGAAACACACATGAATACAAATATTTTTCTTCAAACTTTAAAATGTAGAATTAAAATCATCACTGAAATGATAAACTTCTCATGTGTGTGCATCTGTGTACATACACACACATTTTCATAAACATGTATAAGCTCTAGATGAACATTTTCAATATTGTTATGTTCCCAATCCAGAAATTAAGACACT
This sequence comes from Seriola dumerili, assembly GCF_002260705.1. Taxonomy (NCBI): domain Eukaryota; kingdom Metazoa; phylum Chordata; class Actinopteri; order Carangiformes; family Carangidae; genus Seriola; species Seriola dumerili. Next base: position 3,132,077 of record NW_019174481.1, read on the forward strand.
AATTAGTTTGGCAACTGCAGCACATACTAAACATAAAACATCTGTTTTAAAAAAAAAAACAACAACTTGTATGCTTTTCTGTGTGGTTGTATTAGTAGTGGCTCACATGATGAAAACATTTAATATCCTGCTGGCACCTGATACATAATGTAAAAACGCAGCATGGAGGACCATTAGCACTGATGGCTGCTCTCTGTCTGAGCATGGTGAGCCAGTTATCATCTTCAATGAGAGAGAGAGAGATTTCCTCTAAATGAGGAAAATGATGATGAGATTTCTCTTGGCACGAAAACCAGGCTACAAGCACTCAGACACAAAACTCATTTGAATTTATATTAAAGTGTTAATCTTCTTTTTATGTCAAATTTTCTGGAGAAATCTCAAAAATCCAAAATCCACCTTTTCAAGTTCAAGTCTGAGTGTTTGTTTTTTTTTCCAAGCAGTTCAATGCCAGAATAAACTATCAGAAATATTGTAGCACATTTATTCACAACTCAAACACGGAGCACATTTAGAGAAGAGGCGGCCACTGAGCTCTCCACTTACACTGTACTGTGAGCTCCAGGCTCTCTAATATGAGACAAGCTGAAAGATGGAGATGTGTGGGATGCACACACATGCATGCAAACACACAAACACACGGCTGACCTACACTGACATGCAGTAGGACATGTGTGGGATGTGAGCGTTCAGTCATATCAATCATTAAGTATTAATGACAAAACACCCATCAAGTAATTGTGTTTTAGTGTGTGTGCATGTGTGTGTATGTGGGAGGAGCAGATATGTGTTAGCCCCTGGGGTTTATTATGTACATCTCATGTACAATAGACCAAATTGTAGGCCTAAATATACACACAATTGTTGACCATCTCAAATAAACAGGCATCCTCACATAAGATACCAGCTGGAAAAAATAAACAATAGCCATATTCATAAGCTGACACCATTAAATACAATTTTAAAAAGCTATCAACAGAAAAGAAAAGAGGAAAGGGGTAAAAATGTCATATACACAAAGAAAAGACAGAGACAAAAGAGAGACCCAGAGAGGAAAAAAGAACTAACATAGGGGAGGGTGGAGAGAGTAAATGAGCTTTAGCCTCCCCAGTGTAATGAGCTTGGCAGGCTGCAGCAGAGGCAGCAGTGTGATTGGACGTCTGTGGGTGGAAGGAGAAAATCAGATAAAGCTGGATGATGACGTTGCAGCGACGCAACGCCACCAGCGGCGCAGAGGAGTGTGACGACATAAAGACAGTGGAGCAATCCCCATCAAATTAGAGCAGCGATGGAGACGTCACCAACATGGAGCCATTACCACATCTCATTCTTTTACTTTACCCAGAAAGGAAACTTGCTGTCACTATGAAGCCCTCAGGAGCAGGAGAGAGTGACTGATGATGGGGGTGATCGGTTATAGTGTTGTCAGTCTCTCTCTCTCTCCGTGTGTGCTGTTTTATCTTTGGGGCTGCTGCACTTCTTTAGTACTACAACACTGCAGTTGCTTTGTTG
>NW_019174481.1:3138588-3308343 GCF_002260705.1 Seriola dumerili
CCCCTCGATGATTTTGAGGCTGATTTCTTTAAAATAGCCTGACAAAAAATAATTTAAAAAACAAAATAAAATAAAAAAAACATGTTCTCCACAAATATTGCACTCCAGGTATGTTGAGCTTTGGGCTTATAACTGTTTGTTGTCTCAGAGAAGGACGCATTCATGTTACAATACCCGGAGGTCAAAACCAGTCCACAGATACAGATGAGGAGGCTGTGGAGCCATAAATACATTTAATCAGTGACACTGACAGTTTGTCCCCACGAGTCCCTTTCTGCAAAGGAGGCACGTAGAGCTCTAAGGTCGAGGTGATTGATGTTTTAGTTTTTTTTTTTATGTGGAAGCCTTTTCACTGCAATGTGTGGACTCTGGTTTTCATCAGGCTGTGTGCGCTCTGATTTCACATGAGATCATAAATACATGACCACAACTCTTAACAGAAATCACATGAGAAATAACCACTTGGTGGAACAGGGACAGATGCTGCTGATTTGGATGGTACGGTTTTAAAGGTTGTACTTTCTGAATGGATTGCATTTTCACGGATTACTTCATGTGTTTCCAAACTATGGTCTCCTTACTCCGCAGCAGCGTGTCCACTGTCTCTGTTCATGGTGCTGATGGTATTGACGGCGCTGACCTCGGTGCTGAAGTGCGAGATTTATGACAACATCTGTACAATTTCCATCCCTTTCTTTATTTTTTGAACATATATGGCGACATAAATTATTTTGATTTTTCTAATGAATCTGTCCACACTATAACCTCAGGTACGATCAATCCTTCACTTCCTTGTGGCATTATCACAGTCGGTCACTGACAAACATAAAGCAACTTTAGCAGAACATACGGTTGTATTTTAAGAAAGAGGGGAACTTCTGAGACTAAAACTCTCTGTAATGTGCGTGTGTCTTTGCTGGTCAGACCAGATACAATTAGGTTTTGAAGTTGTGCTAAATGATGCCAGATGTTGGCATGTGGCTCTTGGGTACAGTGAGCTGGCATTTTACCTCTGGGGCTAATCCGTGTTGAATATTGATACTTTGGCTGCAGAAATGTGTTCCTGGGAAACCTGGGTCGCCGCGCTCACAGCCCGCACGTCACTGTCCTGACATCAGCACACAGCTTAAAAACCCGCAGCACTCAGCAGTGTAAACACAGCCAGGCACACACCTTCATGTGGGCGCGTCGGGAGCCAAACACGCTGCTGGAAACACAGAACAGAAGAATCACTTCAACGTGGTGCACTTCATGCCCAGTCGGAAACAGGATATTTCAGGATGTAACTTGAACATTAATGTTGGTTTACTTTGAGTAGCGCTATATGTTCTTCTAAACACCACAGAAAGTTCATGCACTTTAAGCCTCGTGCAGTGTTGCTTTTAATAATGATCAACGACACTCTTGCGTTTGGAGAACTGGACGCGAATGTCTCTGAGCCGCTGACTGCTCTCTCTCTCAGCCACAACCGCAGTGCGCTCCAGCTGGATTCCAAGTCTCTGGTCACTTCAGCCACGATGTTCGCCGTGGGAGTCCTGGGGAACCTGATTGCCATAGTTGTGCTGTGTATCTCCAAAAAGGAGCAGAAGGAAACCACTTTCTACACCCTGGTCTGCGGGATGGCGATCACAGACCTGCTGGGCACATGCTTCACCAGCCCGGTAGTGATCGCCACATACGTAGCCAGTCGCTGGCCAGGAGGCGCGCTGCTCTGCCACTTCTTCTCCTTCTCCATGCTCTTCTTCGGGTCTGCGGGGATGTCCATCCTGTGCGCCATGGCCGTGGAGCGATACCTGGCCATAAACCATGCGTATTTCTACTCCCAGCATATAGACCGGACAATGGCGCGTTTTGCGCTGCTAGTCACCTACCTCGCCAACATCGTATTGTGCATCATGCCCAGTTTTGGCTTCGGGCAGCACGTCAGGCACTTTCCCGGGACTTGGTGCTTCCTGGACTGGAGGGCGATGGATCCACTCGGAGCCTGCTACTCCTTCCTGTATGGCGGCGTGATGCTGGTGCTGATCGCAGTCACAGTTTTGTGTAACTTGGCGGTGTGCAGGTCGCTGGTGGGGATGAACCAGAGGACAGGGATAGTCAGGACGGAGTTGTGTGAGCAGGGCGGTTCACGTCGCCTCTTCCCCCGTTTGCCGTCGGTTACCTCGGCGGCGGAGATCCAAATGTTCTGGCTTCTGATCTTCATGACCATCGTGTTCCTGGTCTGCTCCATCCCTTTAGTGGTAAGGACGACAGGCTGCCCTATTCCAAATGTGTGTTTTAACTTTCCTTGTTGACGTCTGTTTTATGTGAAACACTTGTCTTACACATTCTCTGTGCATGTGTTTCTACCTGACAGGTGCGAATCTTCGTCAACCAGCTGTATGACCCTGCCTATATTTCTGCTGGGGGGAAGCCTGACTACCGGAGTGACCTGTTGGCGATCCGCTTCGCTTCATTCAACCCCATATTAGACCCCTGGGTGTACATTTTGTGCCGGAAAAACCTGCTGCTCAAGGGCTGTGAGAGGCTGAAGAGGACAGTGGCACAGGTTAAGGACGGTCGTAGGGACAACATTCGCTGGGTAGGAGGTCAACACTCCCCCCCGTCTTTACAGAGCAATGACACCAGTTACGCGTCATTACGCACAGCCAGCTACAGGAACGACTTGGAACACCAGGTGTCGATCAAAAATAAATCCTTTACAGACTTCGCGATGAGGCAAGCGTGGGAGTACGACACCGCCCGGGTCAACTTTCACCCCTTCAGCGTCGAGTCGACCGCGATCCTCGGGTGTGAGGAGGAAGTAGCAGCTGACACCAAACAGGAGGTGGCGTCCAAGTCGTCTCCCGGAAGAAGTCCAACACCGCTGCTTAGAAGAGTGGACATCGTCACCTGCACGTTCAGCACACCGAGCTCCTGTCAGTCAGCGAAATGCCTTTGATGGACATTGATCTGCCGACACAAGTTTAGAAACATTTCAAAGTCTGACAGCTGCTCCAGCTGCTCCAGCTGCGCAGAAAACTGGTTTTAATTCAACTAGGAGAAACATCAACGCTGCCAGCGATAAACTCTACATCTGTCTTATATGATTTAGCCTGCAACAGAAAGGCTTTGTTTTAAATGTATTTCCATTACAAGCACAACAGCAGATTGTGCAGTAGGCTATACATATATGTATATGACAGTCCTGTTTTACATTTCCAACACCTTTTTCATATCAACCAGAATATGTGTCCATTTAGATGAGGCCCAGAAAACCACCCGCTTAAGCTGATTGTTCATATAACTTGTATGAATGTTTGCAGTAAACTTGGTGGATATTGAAAGATACACAGTATGTAGTGGTAGTTTTAGGGTCACTTTTGTAGAAGAATCTAACTCCTGCTGAGAGATGCTAGATGAAGCTGTGGAGTCCATTTCCAAAGATGGAAGTTTATGCTAAATATCATCATACCCCATGGGTACAAATGTGTGACACTCTAAGAGTTTGATACACTGTATGAATCCATATGTGCCATTCACAATACATGACCATTCATTATGTGTTGTTGCATTTCATACTTTAATGTACATGCTGCTAATTTACTCTGTGCCATTTAACAGTGTTGCATGATGCAGGGAAAACTGAATGTAGACCTTTTGGACCTAAATGATCTTGTTTTATATTTCACATTTACATGTAATGTTTTGATATTTGCAGTTGTAAACAGCCAAAACGAACATATCACCTTTTAAAAAAAGAAAAACACATATATATGTTATAGCTGTAAGCTATATGACCTGTGGTACGTGCTGGATGTGTTGGTGGGTCTGTGCAGAGAAATAAAGTGACAGTGAAGATGAGTTTTACCTGCTCTGTTGGTCGAAGAAGAATCAAACTATTTTTATAGAAACCATTCTCAGCTGACAGACTGGTGGCAGGAGAGCTTCTCCTCCCTCAGCTCAAACCCGGGACCACAGGATCAAATTTTGCTGTTTATTGTAAACCAGCAGGTGGCGCTACAACATAAAAAGTGCTGCGTAAATTGAACTGGGAAAAGGTGTGATGTTGGTACTGTTCACAGCAAAAATCATTGTGGATGTCACTTGGAAAAAGTCAGTCTGAAGTCAGTTTGAATCTGTGCAAGTAACCAGGAATAACAAGATGTATATTTAAAAAAAACTTTATTCCCTTAGAGGATAATACCATACAAAAATAAAAGAAGCTTTATAATAATAATAATAATAATAATAATAATAATGAGACATACAGAATTTAATTACTCGACCAGTTTAAAAAGAGAAATGTTGAGGTCCTGTAGTATAAATGTTTCACTTGTTTGCTGTACATACATTCTACATGTAAAACTGAATTTCCTTTATGCTGTGGAAAAGCTGATATCATTACCCAGAGTGCACCACAAAACTAGCTCTCAAGTATGTGGGTCAATTTGTTTCTGATGTCAGTTATAACGATTTTTAAATTGTCTCCCTGGGATGAAATGTAAGGGAATATCCTTGCTTCTGGATAATGTCGCTGATTTATAAAAATCACTCAACTAATTTCAGAAATGTAAATTGCATCCAAGCGATAGAATCAGCTGATCAGATCAGGTTCTTGAGGCGTTTAATAAATGTGAAAAATCAGCACCTTTAAAAAAACAAAATGAATGTACTGTATGCGAGCAGAAGTAACTGCCAACATGAAATCTGAATCTGGCAATAAATAGATATTTATCTACAATATATAGTTCATAAAAACAGCTCTCATATGAAGCTATAATAAATAAATAATTTATCAGAAATAAATATATTTTACTTTTATACAGTAATACATGAAGATGCATGGCATCCATTTGGCTGAGTTCACCTGAACATAGAAATGATACGATGTAATGTCCCTGTTTGTCTGTGTGTGAAAACAATGATCTTGAACTTCTGTTAGGAGCTGGCTTCACCGTGAGTAACAGTGAACATCATACGAGTCTCTTTAGTTGGAATCAGAGTATAAACACAGCGTCAGTCCTTTAACTGTGTCTTTTCTTTTGTGTCTATCTGTTGAGCTCCAGCCTTCAGGTCTCGCCCATGTCAAATCAAAACAGTCACGTTCACATAAAGAGTCTCCTCTATGACTAATAACTGCTCGGCTGTATCCTGCATTAGTTGCCAGTTATTCATTTGGAAACAATTCATCCTTTTGATGATGCAACTGTAAATCCAGACTGTGATTCCCTGATGACCTCCCCCTCAGTCTCTGACTTTGACCTTCGCTTCCTATCGTCCAGCTGCACCCAGACCTCTTCCTCCTCGACTGGAACTGCACCACAGGAAGCCAAAAAGTGGCCTTCATCCCTTCCTCTGCTCTGTGTATATGACAGCGCCCCCCTCTGGCTGTTTCCTACATCCAGGCCTCCCAACTCCTCTCTCTTCAGGATGGGTGACACCCGCTCTCACCACCCTCTCCCTCGCTCATCTCTTCAGCCCATACACATGCAGCTGGCGGCAGATAATGACTGGATGGTCCTCCACGTGGTCTGGGCGTCCATGAAGGAAACCGACTCGTACCGGTCGGGCCGGCAGCAGGGGTGGCTGCTGACCTTGCGCCGAGGCAGCGACCCATTTTCCAGCAGCGTCTTCAGCGCCAGGTCGTAATTTGTTCTTGAAGACTGGCAGGAGCCCACGCAAAACTTAAAGAGGACAATCTCATCCGAGTCAAACCCCAGGCCCAGGTCCCGAACCCTCATCTCTCTCTTCTCTACACGGCAGTCCCTGCTGCTCTGCTTTGGCCGCCTGTTTTTACCTTTACCCTTTTTATCTCTTTTTCCTGTCTCTTCCTCTTCCTCCTTTTCTTTCCTCTTCCTCTTCTTCTTTTTCTTCTGTGATCCCTTGGGTTGAGGTTCCGTGGGGTCAGAGGAGCGCGGAGAGCGCCCCGCCCAGCGACTACTGGGATGGTCATCCACCTCGTCCATTACAAACGGGTCTGAAATGGAGAAGAAAGAGGAGTGGTAAACAGAGAGAGTTGCTGTGAACATCAGCATTTTTTCAGAGTAACTGTAAGCAGCAACATTTAAATTCTCCTGCAGAATCTTCAATTTCACTCCAACCTTTAACTTAAAATAACTTGTCACCTTTTAAATGACATTTAAATATATTTAAATGAATGAGATGCAAAGTGGATCCCCAGCCACATGCCCTCTTTGCACTCTCATACTGCCTGGTATTATGCCTGGTGAAGCAGACGTGCTGTAAATTACTCTTTCATAAGAGCTTCAGTACCATATAGAGCATGCCAAGTAGAGTAAGGGTCGCTGTCGTCTTCCTGCTCCTCGTCCTCCACCACCTCTGGCAACGTCACAGGAAGCTCTCGCTCCTCCTGGCCTCCCAGCAGGCCCACAGCGTGGCCTGAGTCTGATCCCACACCAGCAGCACCAGCCTTCACATGAGCTCCTTCCGCTAGAGGCAGCAGAGAGAGGAGCACCCAGAGCAGCACCTAGGGGGACACAGATGACACGTGTGAGCTGGCAGAGAGAAATCTGGGGGATTTATTTAAGGGTCATTCCCATTACCAACTCACCTAGGACTCCTATTCATTTCCCAAGACCTTGCAAAATCCTATAGCTCTACCTCAAACACTTCTCTAGCCATGACTTTTTAAAGTTTGGCCCTTGGGGCTAAATGTCATCATTTTTGTGATTCTTATATGTGTATTCGAAACCTCAATCGCTTATTATTCACTGGCTTGGATTAAAATTTGTACTAAACATTCAAGAAACAAGGATCATTTGCAAAGTGTGTTCATGTAAAAAAGATGTTGCTGAATGTTTTACAGCCATCAAATTAATCAAAACAAATATAAATATAGGCTATATTTTTTTACCCAAATGAAGAATTTTAAATGCAAGTTTATTTCTGTGTAGTATTAATATAGTTCTATCAAGTCTAGAAGTTATTTAGTCCTGCAAAAAAAAACTGAGTGCCACAGATCTTGCTAAATATAGCTTTGGAGCTATTCCTTTCCTTTTATGGAAAAGTGCTAATATTCATTGCAGATATATATACTGTATATATAAAATATGTTATATTACTCCTTCATCATTTAATAATGTTTTCACATTCACTGGTTTTATTTCATATTTGTACTATGTTGACTTCAAGGTTTTCTATCTCTGTGTGACACTTAATGAGCCTGTTGTCACTGGGCTCAGGAAATTTGCAAGTTACAGCTTGTAACGGCCTGGTTTGTTGCATACTAGTAATACTAATGTTAGTTCCTTAGCTCAATACACATGTATATTATTTCACAATGTCAAACCTGATGAAATCATCAACTACTAGCATTAGAAAAATAAAATAAAGCAAGTCTGGGCTAATCCCTTACCCAGGTTTGGGTGGATTATTGCAAAATGGGTCATAATTCATAAAGCAGTTTGATGTGACAGTCAGATCATGGAGATCTGCTCTATTGGAAAAAGCCTGTGTGTGTGTGTGTTTTGGTAAGAGCAACAAGCTGTAAACATGACAGTGACATACCGTCATCCTATAAAGTTGATATGGCAAACCAGCAGATACAGAGTTGTGTTTCTGTTCACCTGGCAAATGTAAATCCAATATTCACCTTTCTTTTAGCTCCGTTTTGGTTTTCCATGCTAAAACGGTTCAGTAGTTACTGCTAACTATGTCTGCTTGCTATCTGCTGCTGTACAGTGGGTTTATCAGAGCTGCCCGCTGTGGCTGAAAATAATGCTGATGAAGCTGTGACAGTGAACCAAAACAGTAAAACTGTGGGCCACAAAATCAAAACAATGAGCTGAAAGACACTTACAACGTGTAACTGAGAGGTCCTGCAGAGCTTTAATTAAATAGTCAATTTAATATTTAATATTGTTTTAGCATATTTATTCATTTTGCATTTTCTAGCAGAACCAGGATAACTGTCCCCCCTTGTATTCAGGCTTTATTCTAAGCTAAGCTAACCAGCTGCTGGCTGTAGCTTCATATTTAGCGTACAGATGTGAGGGTGATATCAAGCTTCTCATCTAACTCTCAGTGAGAAAACAAACACGCATATTTCCCAAAATTATACAAATTTTGGATGATGTACTGTACCCACTAAACTACTGATACTACAGATTTTGGCGCAGGCCTACATTTCTTCGGGGGAAGCTTACCTCTGTATATTTATATTAAAATGGTAACAATCCTGATGCCACATTGGTTCTTTCATTGTCACCATGTACTTAATAACAAAACTAAACTGACAAAGTGCTTTACACATATAAAAACAAATAAAGACAATGAGATAATACTCATAAGAGCTCACAAACCCCACAGACCTCTTCCAAAGATCTGTCTTAAGCCTATTTCATCAAAAGCGATCTCACTTACTCTTCAGTAATACTTAAGTCAAATAACTCCGCTCTCTTTCCGTCCCGGATCAAGCTTTGTCCACTGGCTTATAATTTAGTAATGAAAGCTTCAGTGCTGAGATGGTTTTATGGAAAGCTCAGGCCTGAGCCTTGTGGGGATGGATTTCATTAACAATTTATACCTACACATAAGTCATCCCCTGGTTTATAGTGGCCTGTACAGTTTAAATGAAAAATGATAAGGCCGGTGGTTATTTGTAGAGATGGTGATTTCAGATAAATGGATGGCAAATAAGAGGAGTGAGCGAGAGTGGAGAGTAGAAGTGACAGAAGATGAGAGGAAGAAAAAGCAGAGAAAGAGAAAAGTTTCACTGTGATTTTTTGGCAACGATGTCTGTTTCTGACAAACCTTGGCCCTTGCTGACATTACAGAGGTAATCTCCTGTCTATCCTTCCTCCGAACCCTCCATCTGGTCCCACCTGGAGAGAAAGAGAAAAAGAGGGAGAGAGGAATGTAAGACCAAGAACAAGCCTTCACTCTGTCAGCTTTTCTCCTCCCAGAACTCCCTTTGAAAAGGGTAACATAAACTAAAAGCACAACATGCGGGTGATATGATGTCTATACATTCACAATTGTCCAGATACTGTAAAAAAAACAGCCCCACGGGCCCCTGAGCAAGCCGACGTGTCACATAAATCACGTCTTCAATGCATGAGGACAGCATGTTTGTTGCTGCTTCAGTAAAAGACCAGTGTTTGCTGCCAGCTAGTGTGGCTAGTGTTGGCTTGTCGGTTCATACATCCATGCAAACAGCCCCAGTCCAGCAACAAAAGGCAGCATCTGTGATATACTTGTCAAAGGCATTCTTCAGGGTTATTCCTGTGGCAGAGGTACAAGCAGGGGGAACCAGGCATAGCGAGAGCACTTCGCGGAGGTCCCAGACAAAAACCACGGAGATGCAGGACAGGTGATAAGAAGTGTCACGGATGCAGATGTTTATATATAGTACGTGCAGGGTGGAGGATTGTGCTGGCTGAGGGAGTGAGCGCCCATAGCATTAGGTCATCAGGTTCCTTTGTGGGCCCTTTAAATGTGAAAGTCAGCGGAGGTCAGAGCACCACGTACTCAGGGGTAGGAACTTAACATGCTCCTCGTCCATCCTGCTTCAGTTCTGCTTTTTCTTTTGGAAAAGTCATTAGGATACATCCTCTGGGTACTATGGACATCTGTACGAAATTTCATGGGAATCAATCCAGTAGTTGAGATATTTCAGGCTGAACTGACCATCCAACAGACCACAGAACTAAGCTCTGAAATCAAATCAGTGTCTCGCCAATTTCTGTACTAAACAGCTTCCTTTTTGTACAGAAAATGGCTGGATTTTCTCCCCATTTCTTCCACTGCAGTAGCACTTGGGAAATGAATGGGAATGATTACAACAATTTTTTTTAATATACTCGTGGCTATGTCATTAGTAAGACTGGTTTGAAGAAAATCAGAATTTGTCCTGTAATCTCTTGATTATCTTTCGATGAATCGTTCAGTCCAAAGGTTCCCAACCATTTTGGCTGGTGATTCCTCTAAACAAAGGGGTGTTTACTTGTGCCCCCTTGTTTATGATTGTGACCAAAGAGTGTTTTTTTGTCCTTAATTTGAAAACTTTTTACACGTCTGAAGAAGTAACAGGACCAAGTAATTCAGAGGAAAAAAAAGCTAAGATTTTAGCTTTTGTGGGGGCCCAGAAAAAACGCCCATCACAATTTCTCAGAGCACAGAAGAACATCTTCAAATTACTATTGATTCAAAGATCAAATACATGTATGACAGTGAGAATGGAAGTTAATCATTTATCTTGGAAATAGCAGTTGAAAAAAAAATAAGTCAAGGCCCATTAGTCGCTGATCCCATCCCATCGTATCACAGGATCTTTCTCAGAGAATGGATTTTGCCCGGTTGTCGTGGATTTGCAGATTTTCAATTGGACTTCTTGTCCATGTATATTAAATCTATAATGATCCAAAACAGAGTGAAATAGCAAATCCTCAAACTCGAAAGGCTGGAGCCAGCAAATGTTTGTTCATTTTGCTTGATAACTGACTTAAACGATAATCCAAACTGCTGTTGATCCATTGTATTGTAAGAGCTGTAGGGGCTTCTGATGACTGGGAGGAGGCTCTGGAGAATTCTGGCTGTTCCAAAGTCGAGGTAAAAAACTAGTAAGTAATTGAGATTTTGCTGTTGCTGCTTAGCAGCCTGCTGCAAAGTCTAACAGACAGCAAATCAGTGCATACATCCCAATTTAACCATGCCTCTTTTAAAGTGTCACAACTTTGTGGTTTGTACGCTCTGTCATTTCTGCCCCTTTTTATTCCCTCTTTCACTTTTAGTTAGTGAGGTGAAACGGCCTTCTCCCTACAGACACCTCCAACATGTTTGAAGCCACATCTATCATCTCCAGGAGGCTTTGTATAACCTTGGCACTGAACTACAGCAATGCTGTACGCCCATAGCGACGTATTCGAGCGTGTACTGTTCATGTGTTCGTAGATCTCACCGATATGTAGTGTACCATGTTTATTTAAAAGTCAAAAACAAGCCCAGCAGTTCTGTCTGCGCAATGAGATGGAAGACTGACAAAACGTTCAGGATCACAGGTCACGATAAGACCTGTTGATGCATTTATGCAATCCTGCATGTTCCAGCTGTAGCGATCCAGTCGAGGGAAAGTGAAGTTACAGACGCCGAGAGGGGGGAGAGGAGACGAGGAGAGACAAACTGAGCATAATTCAGACAGACAGACAGACAGACTCACCACTGCTGCAACCTAAAACCAAACTGTGCTGACTCCTTGTCTCAGAGCTGACTTAAAACCTAAGAGGAGTGTGAGGAGGGACAGAGGGCTACAGATCAGTGCTGGGTCTCAGGAGAGGTGCCATTCTCAGTCACTAATGCAACAGCTGGGAGTGTTTAGTCCCTTTCAGATCAGCAAGCGAGGAGTCTACAAGGGCCTATCTGCTGGTTCATTTCACCGCGGCACTCTGGAGCTGTTTACAGCCCGACGCCTCCAGCCTTTTCAGGGGATGAGGTGGGTGGGGGAGTCGAGGAGGGGTGGAGAGAGGATTAAAAGAAGGAGCGGGACACTGGTCCTGAAGAGCTCCAGACTGACACAAGCCTACTGATGGTGTGTGTATGTACAGTTTCACATCCAACAATGCATGTGCGTGTTTCTGTGTGTGTTTAGAAAGGTGAACATGTGTTTCTTCCTTGTTTGGCTGATTAAAGCCTTCGGTTTGTCAGGCTGCATGTCTGCAGCAGGGAGAGCGGAGTTCTTGTCACCTTCCATTTACATTGTTGGTCCTCTGCGCTCCAGTTGTTGTTCACAGTTAGTTAAGTGGGTAAGCCCTCCTGAAGCAAGTAAAACCCATAAAGCCAGAGCGAGCTTCTATTCCCAGAGTTTATTCTGCTGTTGTGAATTGCTTCTCCAAATACTGTTTAAGTGCTTGGAGAGGATGGATGGATTTCGTTTTGGGGATATTTATGAGGTAAAAGTACAGAGGCTGCCAGCACAAGAGGAAGTCAGCTCACTCAATATAATGTACACTAAACAGGCGTACATGTTCTACAGCAGGGATATTCTGAGAGTTTTTATATATGTTATTGTCAGCATTCAGACCTTCACCTTACAACCATCATCTGATATTATCGTTATGACTATACAGCCCTAAAGCCAAAACACAGTCAACTCAAAACTGAGTGAAGACCTGAATCAGATATTTGAACATCTTACAACATGAAAACTATTATGGCAAAGAAATCTGTGAATTTCTTTGGGGGAAAAACAGAATCTTAACTGCAAAAAACACAGACGTAAACCCTGAAGTGTGGCTAGTTAAGGCTAGCTGGTGAGTTAGCCTTAGCTAAAGCAAAGTTACTTTCTTTCCTGTAATTGTGAAATAAAATTTGAAGCTCCAACATCTTACTTATTGGGGTTTTTAAGCCACATGCATGAGACAGTAGCTAAATCTAATCATAATGGACGAATCGTAACACCAGTTAAACTAGTCCTGCTAACAGCTAAGTAGCCTAGCTTAGCAGAGTAGCAGTAGCTTCCGTCCCTGCAGCTTCTGACTCCAGTGAAATTCACTTGATTTAATGAGGTTAAGCTACATTTAAATCACATATTTAAAGTATTTAGTTAAAGTCCCAACTTACATATATCTGTCAAACATTTGGCTAAGAGTCTTCAAACGTCACTCTCAAACTCACACATATAAATATAAATGATAAGAGTAATTCTGTCTTTATTACTTTCAATGATGTTATAAAGATTTTTATTATTGCCATTTCCAGCAGAGACACAGAAAGGAAGCAGGGTAACATAGCGTAAATGTGTTTCTGATTAGTCATCTATGTGCCTACTGTATACTATTACACCCTCAGACTTGAGTTTTGCCCACAGAGCCTCCACAAACCTCTCACCTTGTAAAAAAAAAAGAAAAAAAGAAAAAGAAAGCTCCGAGCTCTCCTGTTGTTTGGCCTCCCTCTAAAAGCCAAACCTCTCTGATAATGACCTCCTATTAGAAACGCACTCTGCTCTCCGCTGTAAGTGCGTGCACGTACGTGAAATGTTCTGACCTCCAGCTTTAACCTGTCACTAACACGGTGCCTGATTGCAGGAGCGAGGAGAAAAACAAGAGTACAGTAAATCACCGCTGGCTCAATAAAAGACACCTGCAGTGTAAGAGAAGATGCAGGAGAGAGAGGCAGAACACCAGGAGAGCCGTCTGATCACTACCAGACATCGAAAAAATCGGTGGAGGTCCCACAAAACGAGGCATGCTGATATCTGCTGTACATGCATGAGCCCCACAGCTCTGCATATATGCATCCAGAGCAGTGTGGAAACTGGTTGTGTGACATTGCTTTAATCTTGCTTGTAGCGTTCTGTTGACAGAGTTTTAATACGTTTTCAATGTGTCAGTCAAGGGGCCTCAGGGTGTAACACCAAGCCTTCAGATTCAGACTGGTTGAATGTTTTTGCCCTCATCTGAACCAAGTCTAAGAAAAGTCCTGCAGGGCAAACTTGTGATTTGAAGCTATAAAAAGATGTTATTTAACTTCTTTAGATATTAATAGGATGTCAAGGAGTCATGGTTTACTGCACCTTTATCCTTTATCCTCCTCTCCTCCCCCTGTTTCTCATTTTCATCATGCTTCATTTAATGTTTCATACACATTAAATGTCTTTTTCTCTAAATGAGCTATCCTCCCCTTTACGACTAAACCAATTTCACTCTTCAGCAGTTAATGACAGCATGTCTTAAGTATGCACGGCAGCCACAAAGTCAAAGGAGAAAAAAGCTAGAGGAGGAGCGATAGAGGGAATGAGATAATAATAAAAGAAATCACATGATAAAAGTAAGGAGAATTAAAAATAGAGAATGGGTTATTGTCCAGGGGAAAGACAAATGAGAAAAAGATAATTGAAGCACTGAATGGCAGAAGCCTGAAAGCAGAGACAAGGTGAACACAGGGAAGAGAGGGAATGACAAAATGAGAGTGCAGAAAGGGAGCGCAGACTGAAGCCCAGTCAGTCCGTAATCCCATAATCCCTGGCAGGCAGGCAGGATGTAATTGCTCGTTAGTGCCAGTTTCCACTCTGAGGCCTGTCACTGCTAGAAAACCACAGAGCGCCGCCGAAAATGAGAAACAGATAGCAGGTCCCATGCCTCGGTTCAGATAGGTAGGTAGGCCCCCTACCTAAACCCCCCCTGAAACACATACACATATGTGCGCACACACACACACACACACACACACACACACACAGACACACACACACACACACATACACTGCTGCGGCCACACAGTCATTCTCATAATCCTTTCTCTGCTACAAAAACCCACAAATATACACCCTATCTTCCTCAATTTCTCACACTCTCCAGAGCGCGTACACACACACACACACACATGCACGCGCGCACAAACACACACACACATGCACACACACATGCACACACGGGGGGTAATCAGAGGTGTGGACACTACAGAGCCTGGGGGAGGATGGTGAAGAGAGGAGTGAATCTGCACGACCTCCCCTCTCTCCTCTCTCTGCGTTTCTCCCACCAGGAGGTTTTATTAAACGACTGACAACATCTGAACCTGTAGGTGTCTGAGACTCTTTCAGGCCAGCAACAGACAGTAAAGCAGGAGAGAGAAACTCTGGTGGGCTCAGGGGAATAATCTGTCAGGAGCAGGGTGAGGTTGCTCAGATGGCTTGGATTTTTGGAATGATAAAGACCATTTTTCACTAGTTTCTGATATTTTTTAGTTGAACCAAAATGAAGTACAATATAGTGTTTTATATAGAAGCCAGGAATATTGAGTTATGAATCATTTGTATGTCTTTGTCCAGCTGCATTTGAAGTTGCTCTAATTCATTTTTTCCCCCAATAATTGATCAAAAGACATGTGTAAAGAATTATCACGTGACTCTTCCCCTCAGGTCACCGGAGCATTTTAGCATCTTTTAGCTCATTGTTTTGTTTTCAATAACACTTTAATGTGTTGGTTCACTCTCTCTCAGTCTTGTTGTCAGCTGCAGAAGCTTTTTTCTAATTTTTTCCCTAATAAGCATACTGTTCACTACCTGCTCAGCAGAGTTAAGCAACTAGCTTAAATAGTGGAGCATTTAGCAGCTTAAGAAAAGATGAAGACCAGTGACTCCATGGACATGACTCCAAATGAATGCTGATGTTATTTATCTGCTGGTTGTATAAATGGTCAACTGTTTCCTAACATGTCCGCCACATCAACTGTACAACATGATCATAAAAGAGAAATGATTAAGATACATCTTCGGTATCATGGTGATTATTATCAGCCTGTGCAGGGTTAACTATTATGGAGAACAGTACTTCTTTCCAGCCTTGCCTGTAGGGTTAGACAGTACAACCTGGACCTCATTAGAAGACCTTATTAGAGGAAAACTTATTGGTTTCCTGATGACAAACCTGAGTGATTAGTGATTTACCTCACTGACCCTGGAGCCTTCTCTCCACACCAAAGAGAACTACAGAGAAACGTGTCTAATGGTTCTCTAGTGGGATAAATGAAGCACTTTTAGTTGAGAACAATGTGTTTGAAGAGGAACAGTTCTGGATTAACGCCCTCACATGTGCAGGTTCAAGTTGCCAAAGGTGCTGTGGAGAGTTACTGCAGGTCATCAGAGTGCTGGGATGACTGGGTCACAACAAGCATGATAAAATGCACGCTTCCACGGGACATAAAAGCGTCATCCGTGACCAGCGCATTAACCCGGAGCTGCGGCCCTGATGGCATTGTTACGACGGACAGAGAGAAAGAAAGAGCCGCTGTCAGCATCTTAACCACCGAAGACACCTGACTCCATGGAAGGAAGCTGAGGCTGTAATAGAGTGCACAGCAGGAGAGACGAACAATATGTAGGTTAAGCTGCTCAGACACTCCCTTGGTGTTTCCACCTAACAAGTTTCAAATATGCAAATCAAACTCTTCCTTTTCAGGTCCTCTACATGTTTTACTGTTTATGTGGTAAATGTGACGTATAATAGCTGTTATTGTTGTTGGTAGGCATCCTGTGAACTCCTGCCAAGATCTCTGGCTTCCGTCTCATCACGTCACAGTTACAATTAATCTGTCAATGACATTTGATTATGAGAAAAGAAAAAAAAAACCTTCACTTTCCCAATAGTGGTTAAGAGTCACGTCAAGTATCACTGACACCAGTAGGGAGGAAATGTGAAATGAAAGAAACCACCTAAGTGGATTATTTGTCAACATCTACTGATTTGTAAGGAACAATAAGAAATGGATATGTGTTGTAATACAGTGTAAACAACAATTAGAGGAGAACTAGGGTTTATGCAACTTATTTTTGTAATTTGAGGCATAATTTTTTTGAGGTTTACGGAAACAGCAAGAAACACACGCGATGACACAGGTTTTAGCAAACCAACAGTTCACCCTATCTGATCTATCGTAAACCAAAACAGACAGCACCTGAAATGTTGATAATTTATTATTGTACAGGAGAACTGTGTGGACAAAAACCTACAGCTAGTCAGTCTGTACACTTTGATGGATGCTTAACGAATACAAATAATTCTACTGTTTTCCTATAAGTGTAACAAGCTTTGGGATCTGGTTTAAAGCTGCACTAATCAAATATTTTAATGTTAACCACGGATCAAATGACTATGTGTAATGTAAAAGATAAATCCGTATGCATTGGTCCCTCAGCTGCATGGACCGTTTTAGTGTCTTTTGTCAGGCTGTTTTGGTTTTGGGGCCCACAGCTTTACTGTTTTGTTTCATTCTCAACACTCTCGTCAGCCTCGGTTTCAGACGCAGGCGGCAGCTGTTTTCAGTTAAACTCTGATAAACCCACTGTACACTACCTGCTCAGCACTATACAGCAGACAAAGTTAGCATCTAGCCGGTGAACATATTGTAGCATTTATCAGCTAAAGACATGGATATTTCCTTGAGGAGCTGGTGGACAAAAGACAGGGCCGACAAGAGAGCGAATACTGGACTTGCTTTTTTCATATGGAAACTGAAATCTAATGTTGCTTTGCATCGGCTGGATTTGTAGGCAAATTTTTCCTTACATGTTTCCTTCAACAACTGTGTCATTGGTTACAGCTTGTTCTGCTACTTGCAAGTGGCCAAAAAAAAATAAAAAATTCATTAAATGCCGCTTTAAAAACTGTGTTACGGTCTGAATGCTTGTGTTTGTTGCCTCTTTGTAGCAGAGAGAGATTTTTTTCTAGTACAGTAAGGCAGTGCAACAAACCTCCTGTAGGATTTTCCACATCAGCTGTAACTTCCACGATGTGGATGAACGGCATCTACAAGATTAACCGTGCAGGGTCACTGGAAAGTTTAGCTAATGTGCAGTTAGCACTAATTACCCACACAGAAACCCACAATGCAACAGACTTATAAGTGTCTTGTGACCCGATCAGGTAAATTAGATGGGACAACATCATCCGCGGCTCCGGGCCTGTTTTTCCCATGAGCGCTGAGATACAGACAGCCTCCTGATGCGACACATCTGTGTCCTCACCTTCTCGCTCCCCTTCACTTTGTTTCTCACTAAGGCAACTTCCCAGTGTCCCTGACCCTAATAACCCAAATTCCTGCCTGATTAAGTTGGTTTTAAAAGGAAGCCACACAGAGAGCGGTTGGGTGAGCCTCACCTTAAATGGGAACACATTTTAGCCGTGTTGGAGCGATGATCAGAGGGTAGGATTTCACTTTCCGGTGTTTGTGAGGACGGCGGCGCTTAAAAAGGCCGCAAAAAGTACAGAGGGAAGGAAGAGAGAAGGGTGAAGAGGAATAGACAGAAAACACACACATACATTTAACACAGGACGTCTCTCAGTTTCTGCGTCTTTCTTTCCCTTCATGGCCTATTTTCTCTCAAACATGCTCTGTATCAGTATCTGGACATTTCCACCAAAAACTGGCTTTATACACACACATACGCAGACAGAACCCCTCACCTTTCATAAAAAGCCACACACACTCTCTGAAATCCCCACCCCCCATCCCCCCACCCCCCCACCCCCCACACTCATGACCTTTTCTTGCTCCCCATCTCATGTTGTTATTTCTCCAAATTAAGCCCACACTGAGCCTGAGAGTAACACTCTGAAAAGTGGCCATCAGTGACACACACAGACACACACACACACACACACACATACACATACACATACACACACACTGGCCATTAATAGTGTGTCTTGTGTCTGGGTGAACCAGCTCTATCCAAAGTGTTTCCGTGTCGCCCGCTCGCGCCCCAGACAGACTGGGTTTAATGACCTGGCCTGATAGTTCAAAGCAGCCCTCAGATGCTATGATTAATGAATCGGACCTGCTAATTTCAGAAGAATACAGCTTATTGTATCAAAAAACACTCTCACAGACACAAACGCTGGGCTAGTTAACATTCTTCTGTATTTTGAGAAAAAGTTGTTTTAAGGAGGGAGATTTTGCGATAAGGACAGGAGTTAGCTTTATGTTTCATCAGCGGCTCCAAAAGTATTAACTGCTGCTTTGTTCTAAATAATTTAAGCTGTTTGAACTTGAAGAAGTCGAAGTGCTCAACAACAACAAAACAATTCAAGATCAGAGAAAGAAATAATTCCCCCAGCGTACTTACACAAGATTGTCCACTGCCACAAAAGCAAGGACCCAGAAAACAGAAGTTGCATGGGAAGCATTTGTCTGAAAGAATACATCTAACAAATTGAAATTCCTTTTTGTCAGATCATGCCTCCTTCAATTTGCCCTGAAGGAATCACTGTGGTTCGCTGCGTACTTTAAGCACTTCCAGATTGAAGTTGCCCTGCGGCACTTCAGGTTGCATAATCAATCTCTCTCAGTGCACTCTCTCCATTAGCGCTGGGACAAAACAACCAGAGTAACGTTACACACTGAGGCTGAGACACGGCTGAAGACAGGGCTCCCTGCGCAGAGCACACATCCATCTTTTAATGACAGATTTCCACTAATGTGAAATGATTGCGCCCCAGTTTAGAGGTTGAATATTTCACTGCATCAATGTTGCAACGGAAGGAGCAAAAAGGTTGAAGCTGTTGCTGGAAGAGTTGAAGCCTGTCACTGTGTTTGATGACGCTTTCTATGCACCTTAGCTGTGCGCCCACTGAGCAGTCAGCACATTTCATCTCTTGTCTTGTATTGTATTTTTTTTTAAAATCATTCTTTTCTGGATAATTTTTCTAAACAATTAAAGTTATATCACAAAACCCAGGGCTGTATCTGATTTTTTTTTCTCCTAACAATCTATAAAATGTTATCAGAACGACTGATCCTGGGCATTTACAATAAGATGCATTATCAGCTCATTAAATCCAGTATTATTGTGCACTGGATTAATGGTGAGCAGAAAAACCTACACTACACACTGCTAACTCCGCCTGAATGCCATTTTAATAACTTAGCAGCAAGTCTTACCAGCGATGCAAGACTAAGAATCCTAATCCTGAAAAGAATTTCAACCATCATCGTGATTCATAATTTAGGTTAATTAGTTGAAACATATTATTCTTAAAATGCCATAATACACACATAACCTACTGGATGAAAAAGACCAAACTCAAGCTGAGCCAACAAATTACACTGTACATGCACATTTTGCTTGTATTTTTAAAGAGTGACTTCAAAGTAAACAAATCGATTACAACATGTAAAGGTGTTGGTAAGTAATATTATTTAGCCTACACATGACATTATTAAACTGTTCATTTTCAGTAAAACAATATATTTTTCAAAACATGGATGAAATTGTATTTTTCTCACGCTCGCTAGCTCTGAACTGTAAGGATATGGAGGCTCACATAGGTAAAAAATGTCATTTACAGTAGTTATCAAACTATAGCATCTGAAGCTAATCCAGACATGCTATTAAGGTGTTAAAACGTGTAGGTTTTGGTTGAATACTCAGTGCTTATCTATAGTTATTTGAATGCTTCACTGGGTAGAAAAAGTTAAGAGAACAGTGGAGACGTGAACGTTAGAGCGAATGGTCTTTTTACCGCCTGTACGTGATGTACTGGTGAAAATTAGCGCAGCCTACCAGCTAAATTTGGCTGGTGGCTAATTAGCTACTAGCTAAATCTGGTAAATAGCTACATCTCTTCCCGTCGCATGAAATTAATATTTTTCGTACTGAGTCTATGATATATCGTTTTTGTTTTTTATTTTTCTTTCGGGTGTAATGTTTCCATAGCAAAGAGATATTATTTTAAATTACATGGCTGACGTTGGTGAAATCAAGAATTTCAACCATCATTGTGATTCTTTTTTTTGTTTGTTTGTTTTGAGAAAAAATTAAATATTTATTGAGCTCCAAAAGTTTGTTCAATTAGTTATGCTTTTTCCTGTTTATTCCCCTTGGATGGCAGGTGAAGTAGACTGTTATGTTTTTCTTGGCAAACCTGATCATAAAGAATATCTTGGAAAATTACATTTTCTGTAAATTAGGGGGTTTATCCTCAACACATCCCAGAGGAGCGGCCTAAATGAAATACATAGAAGTAATATTTGAAATATCTGGCTGTGTTTCTGAAAGCTTAGTGAGTTGAAGACCACTGGGAGAGGATACAAACTTTTAGAGCCCGTTTGCAGCCACAGTGGCTCCAAATATATTTATGAGGATGCTTCTACATGAAGGAGTGGTAATAATAATAATTTATTGTCCTTTTAATTACGAGTGTTTAACTGGAATTCTGTGAAATCAAGGTGCAACACAGAACAGCATCAGAGCAAGAAAAGAGTTAAACCCATAACACCAACAAACGGCACGCTAGCTCTCGTAAAGCCACATGCCAGTTAAAACAAACCAGACCACACATCAGGAGGCTGCTGGTAAAGAGAACACGCTGGCCCACAGTACCTGACCCTCGATGGAGCCGCTGACCTTTTGACCTTTGACTGGAGGAAGTGAAAGCCGTGGCAGCATGACGGGGGAGTGTGAGATGCCTGAAGCAGAGGCGATACTCTCACGTTCGGCCTGAGAACAAACCTGAGATTTTGAAAAGACACGAGCAAAGAAAAACAAGGTTGTTTCACGACATGTTTTCACACATTTTACAGGCATTCAGTGGGGGACGCCTGCTGGGGATGTGTGACATGTCTCAGGTGATGCCAAAGCTCTTGTACACACAGATTCATCAAGTACAACAGCTTTGAAAAGCAGGGAGGAGAAGAGAAAAAAATATAGATAAAACACCAAAGCAAGATCCAAATGTGAACATCTGAGGCCTCCGACTGAGCCTCGTCTGCGTGTTGAAGGACATCGTATGTACATGAATGTGTGAGTCAGTGGGTCACTGAGTCAGTGAGCAAGTATGTAAGTTCATCTACCAATGTGGGAGTCAGTGACGCATCGTGTAATTTCTTCTACATCTCTGAATGGACAAACCCTGACGAGTCGCACAGTTCGAGATGGAAAGACACCGAGTTTGATGAGGGAAAAACACTGTTGAAGAGAAGCGCCTGAAACAGCGTCCCTGCCACCAGCGCACGAGGCCGAAGCGATCAACACAGTTTCATCTGAGACTGAGAAGAAACAAGCTTGACTTCCAGCACGTCAAAACACCTGAAGCTTAAAAGACTTCATCTGCCCCTGATCCCCTCAGAGTCACTGGAGAGGAGGGAAATGGATGCAGCTGTGTGTGTGTGTGTGTGTGTGTGTGTGACAAGTACTTTGATATTTAGATGTGCAGCCCACCACAGAGGAGGGTCACACTAGAAGACTTCCTGACTGCCACTGTTTCCCCCTTAGCAATAAGAACACACACACACACACACACACACACACACACACAAAGACTATCACAGTCATTTTGATTCATATTTCTCCTCAGCTCAGACTCACCTTCTTGCACCTTGTAAACGCTTCAGACCATAAATCCAAAAAACTTTTCTTCATAAAACGCAGAGAACAAACACCTCCACCATCCTCCACCAAACACTGCCAATAAACACCAAATTAAATCCAACAATGAATCCAGGTCACGGCGACCCTAGGAGCTTAAAACAGCTGGCAGGTGCGTGCAGGGATGTTTGGAGCTCAGCAAAAAAGCCACTGATGTGAAAAGAAATCAAACATCAAACAGTGTTGTCACAGCAAACACGAAGACAAGAGCGCAGCTCTGCTTTCACAGCAGCAGTACACGCACAAATATATCCAATAATATTCTGCTAAATGGCCGCGGGAATCTTTTAAACGACAAGTACATAGGCAAGTTTAGAGAATCTGAAGTGCGCCTTACCAGCTGTCCTGTGCGCAACCTTCCGCTCCCAGTGCGCACCGGAGAGGACGGGAGAGCCGCTTCTTCTTCCACGCTGCGTGCAACTCATGGGTTTGGCAATCCATACGCTGCGATGTGTCATGTTTTACACCTTACTGTCACGGTGACTCGCAGGCTGACTCCCCTGAGGCTGGAGCAAACATGAAGAATCCATCTAAAAGCGGCTCAACTTCAACGCGAGAGGCGCCTCCTTCTCGCTTTTCTTTTTTCTTTCTTTTTTTCGCGGCCAAACTCTTCTCTCTCTGGCCGGTGTCCTGTCACGGCTCCTTGCCGTGTCTCAGCACCCTGAACAAGAACAGAGAAGGTGGAGATAGTGAGCACAGACTGTTCACCATGTGAGCTAAAATCATTTCATCCTAAAGTTTTATTATGGGTCTTAAAGTTAGATTTAAAGTTTGAGTGATATATCACCACTGGACGTGATCATTTTTTATCACAAATGTTTTGTTTGATTTCCTGAGCTAAGTGTTTTATAAGAGCAGCTGCCAATTTTCTGCATCAGTCACATCCTGTCTTGTTTCAAAAGCTTGTTTGTAGAAATCTCTTCAAAAATAAAAAGGTCAAATTCTTCTGGAAACAAGTGAAGTTTTCTAAAACACATCGTTAGTTGGATGAACCCGTGTATTTTAAGACCAAATGACATGTTGAGTTGGACATTTTGCAGACTGCAAAGCTATCCAGGTCATAAACTTTACAGCTGACTGGTGCAGGCACTGTAAAGACTATATAAAATCTAATTAGGTAGGGGTTTGTTTGGGGTGACACAAACAGTCCACCACGGCCAAACAGTCAGAGAGTAAGAAATGCTTGTCCTCAATTCGCTACTCGTGCTGTCTCTGCTCTGACTCACATCCAAGCATCGATTAATGAAATGAAGCCAGTTTTTCAGGCATGGCTCCCCTCTCCTTACCTTCACTAACCTGTTCAGTCTTGCCTCCAAACAGCCTGTATAGTTAAAGAGTAAATAACACCGCAGGAAATTTCTCACAACACGTTCTGCGTCTCTTTAAAGTGAAGTCAAGGTCGACACGTTATCAAAACCTCCAAGGAGAGACTCTGCGCGGGCTCATTTATGACGCCTTGTTTTCTGCTTCTTTTGCGTGTCAGTTGATCTTCAGCGGATTTAAACGTGAAGTTCAACTGAAGAAAAAAAAAACAACAACAACGCGGTTCTATCGGTCAAATTATGTTTCTTTAACATTACAAGTCCACGCGTCACGCCTTTACGCAGCTACAGTCTGCGTCTCCAAGCCAGCGCTTCTCTCGTTTCTCTAAAAAAAACAAACAAAAAAAACACTCTCTTACTTTGGACTCAGGTATCCAGGTTGTCAGAGAGTGTTCCGCTCCGGTGTCTTCTCAGGAGTCTACTACACAGCTACTAAACAATGTCTACAATGCCCCGCAGGACTGGAGGCTATGCGTAAAAACAGCGCGCCGCTCCGCCTGTCAGAGACTTTTGTGAAATCGGAGCGCGGTGGCCGCGCTACAAAGTGCTGTGATTTCTCTTCCCCATCCACATAGCTCAGATGTCGTTTTTGTTCCTGCGCTGGGAGGAGGGAGGGAGGGAGGGAGGGAAGGAGGGGGAGTGATTGTCATAGAGGACGGGCATGGAGCATTTCTGGAAAAGTGTTCCAGTGGAAGAATCCGCCAAGTGACATCTGTCCTTCAGTCACTGACAGACTCATCAGTGTCCAGTGTTTCACTATATTCCGCCTGTACGTGCACACACAGGCAGTGCAGGCACGAATGGACTGTGAGACAATGGGTCCCTGGGCACAGACGCCCCCCACCCCCGCTACATAAGAGCAAGACACCCAGAGTGGAAGAGGTTTTCTCATTATGGTCATGGTTCGTCTCTCTTTGCACTCTTTGTAGTCATTCATGTCATTTTGAGTCTTTGAAGTTGTTTTCAGTCACTTTCTCGTCTTTTTTCATCCCTTTGTTTTTGCGACAAGAAATGTTAACAGTCACAGGCTCTGACCCAGGGCCTCCTGACCCCTCAGGTCGCTGGGCCTGTGCCCAGTAGGCCAGTTAAATAATCCCTCCATGCACACATGCATGATTGAGTGAGCACACCTGGCCATTATTGTTTGCTACCCTGCTTCATGTGTTTGCTCCGTCAGTCCTGCCCTGGCCTCTTCAGCAGACTGTGTCACCTGCTGTCACAAGCCTGAAGGATGGACGCGCCACATACCCCAGCTCACTGCACCACAGACCACACACCCTCTACCGGTGGAGCTCCTGGACCTTCTCCACCCTTCGACTTGCAGGTTCGTCCCGTTCTTTCCTGCCACCCCACTCCACTCCACCCTCCAGCCCTCCAGCTGAGGCACTCCCTGCAGGGCAAACACTGAGGCCTGCTGAGCACAAAGGCTGGGTAAACAGCTCCTTAGCTTTCTTCTCCGGGCCCACTTTCTGCACCGAGGCAGAGACAAATGCAGGGAGGATCCTGGTCGCTGCCACGGCGCTATTTATAGTAGCGACCAACAAGGCAACAATGCACACAGCTGAGGTGCATGACATGAAGGAATGTACCGTCAGATAATGAGGATGAACTCAATAACAACAGGAGGGGAAATAGATCCGCTGGGCCCATAAACAGCTAATGTTTGTGACATAAATGAATAAAACAAGATGACAACATAGACTTTATAAAATAATATTAACTAATATTACCCAAAACACAGGTCTGATTTCACTCCTGGAAACATACTTCAAACATTACGGCACACATCAAACTAACTCCAAATAATGCACCTCTTGAAATGATTGTGATGAGATGATGAAAAGATAATGGGATAATAACCTCCGGGGTGAGACATCTACAGTCTACAGTAAAATGAATCATCGTGTAAACTAAAAGTCAGCAGGCAGGTGGCAGAGATTCAGCAGAGGGCACCACAAATTTAAAGAGTGCGCATGCTTTCCAGAAGTGTGTCTACATCATCCATCACAGTGAGCCATGGCGATGAACTTGTTCGGCTTTGTGAGAGGGATTTGCAGCATGACACTGTTTGTACACCCACAGTTAAACCCCATGCAAGCACAACACACATATATCTTCCGCACACACACACACACACACACACACACACACACACACACACACACACACACACACACACACACACACACACACACACACACACACACACACACACACACACACACAGACACCCAACACACAGGTTTAGTCTCTGGCAAGCCACAGGAACATGATGGCTGTTGTGGAATTTTTCATTTCCTTGCAAGAATATAAAACTGAAGTTATGAGGAGAGCAATTTTTTACGTGAAGATATGAGATTTTTTTGATTTTTATCATTTGTGTCCTGCCAAAGTCGACTGACTATTCTCCAAAAAGTAATGTTGTCCCTTTGGGATGTGTACACTGGTTACCATGGATACAGGGTGCTGGTCTGGTCCTTTGTAGCTGTCATGAGCACATCCGAGTTCAGGACCGGATGCGGAAGAGGGTGGGTGGTTTGGATTTTGGGTGGTGATACTGAAGGGAGGCAGAAAAAGAAGAGCGCCTGTTCCAGATGTGAAGGACAGTTAAAGGGTATTTTTTTTTATTCCTTCCAAAGTTTCTCCAGTTTCTTCTGGAGGCACAGGTCACTGCCCTCAGCGCTTGTCCTTCCTCTCTGTTTTCTTTGTGCTCTCTCCATCCAAAAGGTGACTTTCTTTTCTTGGGCCTCTTCCAGCTTTTAAGTTTGTTTTCATTTTTTCAAGTGGGAACTCCCCTCATCCAGCACCCTGTCCAAAGCCCCCAGGCCAAGTCTGTGGGACAAAGTCGTACTGTAGCTGGAAGAGCAAAACAGTGAACTCCATAACAACGCGTTTCCACATTCACTCAACAAATATAGCACAAATAAATCTGCAGTAATCTACGCCTCATCAGAGCTGCATTCCTTCAGGCGTCCTCCAGGTTTGTTGTATCACTGTTCATACAAACAAATGATAAAGCAAAGAGTCAGCATATGGCCTGATTAGAGGTGTTATTACGAGGATGTATAACCACAGAACATGACACGGGCACTACAGAAGAAAGCAGTGGTGAGACTTCAGAGCATCACTCTGGCCTCAATCTTATCTGAAGGACGTACATCAGAAATGATCAAAAGAATAATAAAAAAATAAACGGACTATTTCTATAATCAATTATTCATTTCAATTATTTATTAAGCAACAAGACTAAGGGTCTTCAGTCATGCTAGCAGCTATGTGAGGCTGTAATTAGGCACAGCATTGCTTTTAGCTGAACGCTAACATGCTCACAGAGACAATGTTTAGCAGATATAATGTTTATCATGTTACTATCCTAGTTTAGCATGTTGCCATGCTAATGTTCGCTACTTAGCACAAAGTACAGCTCAGGCTGCTGGTTTTCCACACACCAGTGTCGCAACAAATTAAAACTGTGACGTGACGATGGAGATATTAAAGTGAAGGCATCACTAAAGTCATTAAATCAAGACTCCAAACCACAAATGTGAACCTCGTGACAGTGCTAGAGACGGACATCGCTGTTAGCTAGAAATATCAAAGATTCACTGGTTTCAGTTTCTCCAGTGTGTGAATGTGGGACTTTTTGTTGTTATACATCAATTAAAATGGAATATTTCTGGTTGAGAACCACACTTGATGTCAGAAACAACATTTTAATCTCACCAAAGGATCATTCATCATCACATGATCTTCATCAGCAGGATGGAGTCTGTCCACTTTTCATGGAGTTGTAGAACTTCAAATTTCTCATCCATGTTGGTTTGAACATTGAGATATAAAGTTCACCACAGGGTCAGTTTAGTGGTAAACTGCAGCCACTGATGAAGTTCATCTGATTTCATTGAGAGCTCCATAACAGCAACTTCTAAAATAAAGAATGAATTTGAACAAGTCCTCCAAAGTGGAATCTGAACACAAAGTTTTACAGAGCAAAATCCGCCTGCTGATGAAGACTATGTGACATGACTAAAAACTCCTGAACAGCCACTCAGTGGACCTTGTGGTGATTTTATTTTGTCAACCAAAACCTCGTCCTCTGGGAAAGACGGATGAATCCAAAATAAAAGTAGCAGTTGGAGGCACTAAAATTATTTTTTACCTGGCTAAAAATTCGGGTTACATCCTCTGCTGTAAAGGACTGTGACTATGATAGATGCAGCATTTTCTTTTCTATGAGCAAGGTGTTACAAAAAGCACTATGCCAAAGTTGTTGAAAAGTGTATTTGTCTCCTCCTTGTATTTCATCTTAAAAACCACAAAATGACTGAGTAAAGCGTTTTTTTTAACAGATGTTTCTGACTTGCTTCTTGTGTCTGGGAACTGTTTTTGTGCGTTCAGAGAAACAATCAGAACAATTAACAATTCTTTGAAATGTTTTGTGTCATTCTGAAATTATCTTTGTTGATTAACTACTGATCAGTGCAGAGTGCAAGTTCAGAGTCTGACAGTACAAGAAGAAACACTCTAATGATACAGGTCCATGACAGCCCTGTAGGTGTGACCCATCCCCAGACAAAGGTAGACTGACAGAATGTGGGACGCAGTGCGGAGAAGGGAATGTTGTTTTCCCTCATCTCAGCTGACCCGGCATTAAGTAAACACTGAAAAAAATGGGTGTTTTCTCTCCCCATTCCAACTCTTTTTACGAGGAGTTTAAATTTCAGGCCCGGAGGTCGTGGCCTCTCCGTTCCAAACCTACTGAGAGGAGGTGGGGAGGGGAACCTGTCGCCGAGAATAAAAGGCCCATCGGCTGAAGAGGTGCAGGCATGCTCATGCCCCTGTCTGCCGGACAAACAGGAACGACCGCCTCCAGGCAGCCAGCTGCCTTGAGGGGAGATCCCTGGTGGCAAATATCCTCCTGCCGAGGGGAATGAGCATTCGATCCCACCCTGTGGAGGTCAGGAAATCTGTCGAGTCAGAGTAGCCAGAGTTCGGAGGTTTTGGCGACCGGTGAGGCGTGACTTGTGGGAGCTGAAAAGTTTCTGGCACCCCATTAACAGCAGGATGGGACGGTCCAGTGGCGCTTTAAGGGCCCACAGCGTCTTGTCCTCTTTCACCTCACACCAGCACCGGCTTAAGAGCAGCCCACAGCTGGACGGCCAGCTCTCGCTCATTCTCAGCAACACTCCTCTGGTTTATAGTGATGTTGCGGTGTGTCAAAGTGAGTGAAAGTTTCACAGCTGAATAGTCTGTGTGTTAGGCTGCGTGCGTGTGTGCGTGTGCAACAGGCTTTTGAATGAGTCCCTTACGGCTACAGCAATGAAACAAGATCCACCTCAGACTCGAGCAGGTGAAGAGAAAGAAATACACGGAGGCAAAACAGAAAGAATGAGGGAAGCAGGAGGAGAAGGTGAGGGGAGAAAAGTGAGAATCGGAGAGGGACACCGAGTGGGACAGACATAAACACACAAGAGAAAAGGAGAGTACATTAGGGAGGAAGTCCGGTGGATGGAGGATTGAAAAATGATTTCCTCTGGCTCTGCAGGTAGGAGATACAGAGTACAGAGCAGCAGAGGAAATCCCCTTCTCCACGCTTCTCCACTCAGTCCCTCCTTCATCTTTAGTGTGAGCTTCCTGCAGTTTGTAACCTCTGAAAGTGACACACAGACTGTAGAATACCTGATGTAAGCTGAGCTGCGTAACGTGAGCCCCCCGGCCACACTGCTTTGACATCATCTGAAGATCATCATCATCTTGCCACTGTCAAATTTTAACAAAAGTGAGGATGAAAAGCCCATAAGTTGAGATAAAACAGAAAGTAGACTAAATACATCAAAAATATTTACTATATATACTGAAAATTCACAGTGTACAGAAATATGTTTATACAACAAAACAAATACAAAAAGAAAAATCACTGTTGAGCTGTTGGGAAAAAATATATCCAGTTGCTCCACAGAATCAAACAATGCAAACATGCACAGGCAAATATCCATTACAAACTGATTTATTGAGATGCAGAAAGCCATTTATATATATATATATATATATATTTATATATAAAAACAATACTATTGATCACTTTGACTTCCCACTGATGATGTTGAAAAACCAAAAAAAAAAAAAAACAATCAAAAATTTTATAAATATGTTGAGCTAATACATTCTGCTTTGTTATGAAAAGGTTATTAGAAGACGCAATTCGAGTCCAATCCATTTGAACTCCTCAAGCATTCGCAAAAATTCAGAACCTACTGAAGGGAAAAAAAAAAAAAACAAATGAAAAAGAAAAATGGGTCCTCTTGTAATCAGGATCTGCTTAGTCTCAAAGCCTTAAAGACCATACTGGTGGCTTGGCATGTTTTAGCCTGCTGAGCACACATTGCACATATTTTACATTATTAATAACCATTTCTACGACAACCTATAAAGATTTTAGATTTATTATCGGCCTTCCAAGCCGTCACTGGTTTTGTCTAACTTGTTTGTGATATGGTGCTGTGGCAGTCAGCAGGGAACACTTTCAAACTCTCCTTGCTGGTGCATTCAAGGATGTTGTAACATTCAAGCGTTGAAACAGTATTCCAGTGATCTATCATTGCACCTCCATAAAGCTGGGAGGTGACAAGACAGATAAAAAAAAATATTGATCGTACTCAGCGCAGCAGAGGCTGAGTTTTAGTCCGTAGTATGGATTAATTTCTAAAAACACCTCCCCTTGATGAAATCATCAGGGTTATCTCTTTCAAACTTTGGAAAACTTCCCCTAGAACAATATAATACAACTGCTCATGATTACTAAACTGTAGTAAACTTGTGTAAAATCAGCAGAGTGCCCCTTTCTACTCAGCTCCCAAGTGATGAGCTATTCTGCAGACAAACAATAAGCAATAACACATGAAGTGAAAAGTGAATCTGGTCAAATCTTGAATTAAAATTGTTACCGTTTAGCAGCCAACATTTAAAATACACATATGAATATATACAGTATGTAGTTTATGGGCTAAAACATACAGAGCCACCAGTGTGGGGCTTAAATCTCCCTACACTGTATATAATGTACATACAGTACAGATATGAAATGAACTGGTCCCAGATGACATGAGTGAGGAATTGACCTGTCCTGACCTGGAGCTGACCCTACATACTGAATCAGCTGCTGTTACTTCCTTGTGTCAAACTCCTCGCTACAGTTTCCAGGTTATGAGGTGTAAGGCACTGACAGCGCCTCATGATAGTGCAATGGTCAACTGTTCCCTGTACACTATGCTTAGAAAAAAAAAAGAAAGAAAAAAACAACAACAATATCCAAACAGGGCCTAGTTTTCCAAAATGATGATCCATTCCTTCAAACCTAATGGAACTGCTCTGAAAGAACTGGGTAGAAAACACGGTGGCACGATCCCAGCAGTGTTTCTGGAAACTTAATCATGGAGAGTACCACATGATGGAGAAATGTAATGGACAGTAACAACAGCAGCTTATTGATTGAGAGTAACAGTAAAAGTAGGAACAGAAAATAGGTGAAAACCCCGTTTGAATTGTTGTTTAAATTTTAAAAAAAAAGAAAAGAAATAAAGAAAAAAGAAAAAAAGAAGTTAAAATGCACCTTCACCATATAAAGCTGATTTTCGCATTAATGTGATAATTAATTAATTATAAATTATAAGGAAATGAGGGAAGTAAGAGGAGGAGAAGCAAACTCTTTGCTTGTATAATACTGAACACTTTCTAATGTATGTTAACACAGTATATAAATACTGAAAAGCATGTGGCAAGATCTTCAGCACATGTGATGTTAATTTACAAGTTAGTTTGGCAATTACCACCTCCTAGATTAAGAAATGATGTTTATGTAAACTGCACAACAGACAAAAATAAAGGGCTGCTTACATTTAACACTAAGCCAGTTCTAAACAGACTCAGTCACAACACTGCTTCTGCCACTAAATTAAAAGATGCAGTCTCTGAGGAAGCACATGGTGGTGAAATCAAAACACAAATTCAAACTTTTGTTTTCTCTGAACTAGGGATGTCACGATACCAGACATTTGGTAGCCGGTACCAATACCAATGAAATTCCAGGATTCTTGGTACCAAATTTGATACCACAGCAAAAACCACCAAACCACCAAACAGAAGCTGCTGCACACACAGTGTGCTCACGCACATGCAAATATCTCTATATAGTCAGTGTGCAAGCAGCAGTTAAAATCAACAAACATAGTAACAGACCCATGGTGTGAAAATATTCATTTAAAAAAAAAAAACAGTGTTATATTTTAAACAGACTAAACAATAATGACTGTACCCTAATAATTGTGTGAGCACCCAGCTCATGTTATTAGCTGTTGCTACTTTAGCATAAACAAGCTAACGTTAGCTTTGGGAACATTGTGTGTGGAGCGTCGCTACAACAGATGCCAGCTGTCGCAATTGTAGGTTGTCTGTAACTTGTCCCTGCTGATCCGCGTCAAACACAAAATATCTCCGTGCTCCGGCCCTGGTGTAAATTTCCCACAAGTGGTGGTGGACCTGTTGCTGTACTCATACCTGCTGCCATTCCACATGTCGTTACAGTTTACAGAGCCTGCCTTCTTCTCCTGAAGTTTGTTGTCAGACTAGAACACTTAGGTTTTTTGTACTGCTCTCGCCAGTCATCTCCAGCACCTACGACATTTACAGTACCTTTGGTTCATACAGTACTGTAGAAAACAAGTAGTACCGTCAGATTTTCAGAATTTTGGCATCGACTTGGTACCGAAGTATCGGTTCTCGTGACATCCCTACTCTGAACAAAAACAATGGAAAGCAGGCCTGCCTGTGAGCAAAACATTGGGACTTTGTAACAAAATAAATTATTAAAATTAACCTAAAAACAAAAAAATATATATTTATATTCTACAATCCGAGCTTTCAACATTTACCATAGAGTAAGAAAGTCTGCAGCAACAGGAGGTTGGGAAAGGGAACCAACATACAGTCTCTGCTCTCCTTGACCTGTATGTCTCTGCTGCAGCCTGAAGGCTCACAGCTGAAGTGATGAAGACAGTACCATGGGGCATGAATGAACCAAGAGGACGAAGGATTTGCAAACAGACAGAGAGGAGAAGGAGAGAGATGCAGTGTCCAAATTTTTCTTCAGGGCTCACCTGCCAGAGCTGGTTAACTTGTCAAAAGATTGACCAAAAATAATTAACTTTGGTGGTAATGTGTGCTTTCAATGCAGTGTAGTGTAGAGAATTTTAAAAGATAAAATTGTAACTAAAAACACCAAACACAGTTTTAATTGAACTGAACTTGAACTCAATTGACTCTTTGAAATAATTTATCTGTATTAGTCTTTAATGTTTTGTTTTTTTGTGTCCTGTCACTTGATGTGAGCAGCAACACAGGGATGACCAACCATTCAGACTTCAGAAAAACACACACTGTGCAGAGTCAGTGTAAAAAGCACCTGGTGTTTGAGTCAGTAACACAATTCCTCTACAGAGACTTTACAGAGAAAACTTCAAAAACTGAAGTCTGTATATTAATTAAACGCTTGAATGGTAGTGTCTTCAAGTGACACCCGGCTGTGTGGCAGGTGAACCTCACTGATTTATCTGCTGTCATCTGGCAAGTGTTTAGTTTGGACCCTGGACAGAGTAGCAGTAGTAAAAAAAGTGAATGAATGAATGGACAAATGGCAGGTGGGGGACAGGGTGGGGTTGACGGGGCGGGGGCTGCTGCAGCTTGTTAAAAAGCACAGTAAAAATCTTTGATATTTACACTGAGGAAAGTGAATACATTCAGGCAGCAAAAGGAGAGGCGGGCGACCTCTCCCCTGTACGAGGTACGTTTGGCACTGCTAATACTCAACCCATCCCCGCACAATCTCTTTTCATTTCTCTCTCTTCTCTCTTCTGTCCCTTCATCATCTGAAATCTGCATGTCGACATGCCACCTCTGCTCTTACTATTAAATCATGTGATATTCGGGTGTTTGAAGTGGTAAACGTTTGAGCGTGGAGCCGGTGGAGCTTTTCTGCGACTGCCTTATGATAAGACAGGAACCAGGCAGATCCAGTCCTCCCCAGGGCCCCTCGCCACCCCCGCTTCAATCAGCAGGAGTCTTTGGTTCAGAAGGCACATGTGTGCATCTCTCCACAGAAACCCTCCTGTATCTTTTTTTTTATTTTAAATAATCTCCTTTGATATAAAAACCCCGGCAGTGTGCAGGCCACCCGGATTCAAAAGATTCTTTCTCCCCAGGTCGATCCATTTCCCAGTTTCCTGTTTTGTAGTCCTTTGGGAAAGGCAGAGGGAAACTGTGGGTGGGTTGTAAACTCAGATACCATTGGTCAGGTCTGTGATGACATTGGCCTTCACCAGTTTGCGGAGGAACTCCTTCTCCTTGGGTATGTTGTGTGTCCATGACTGCGACAGATCCAGAGAAAAGACAGATTCAGAGTCATACAACATCACAGCTGAAGTAGGAAGAAAACCGCACAGGCCATATTCAACAGCACTTATAACAAAACCATTGTTATATGCAGTGAGCCCACAAGCCTGTGTGTTAGTTTGGGATTTTCATATTCCCTGTGTCTATACGTGTGGGTGTACATGTGTGCATTTATATATGTACAGCCACGCTGGGTCAGTTTTCCTCCCTGCTGTGCTATGAGGATTCAGTCCTATGGGTCAACATGTAACCAGAGCTGCTGGTTCCTGTGTGGTGCTTTGGGATGGAGAAACGAAGAATCGGCCAGAGAGCAATTGAACGAGGAAGAGGGTGGAGGAGGAAACATGCAGGAGGGAATAGGAGGAAGAAAATAAAGTGTGAAGCTCAACCAGGCCCTACAGAACTCAGACTCAGTGTAAGACTTTTCTGCAGTCTCTGGGCCAGTCTAAGTCAAACCTCCTATCATTGTGTGATGGGTCACACCGGGACCACAAGGAACAATGAGCTACAGCTTATTAGAAATTAGCATAAACAGGGCTGCAATGTTTAAGTCCAACTGAAATCCATTTGCAGTCAAAAAGACACATACATCTCCAAAGCCTCTGAATGGACAGGCCAGGTTAAGTGTTTGATTGACACAATGTCAACAACTGAGTGCTGGTCAATAACTTACATGTCAGTGACAGAGGAGTGTTGTTAGCAGTGGTGTTGAAGAATGAAGACTAGTACCATTAAGCACATTTGCAGTTACGTTTTTAAGCGCTTTTTGAAATGCTACAACTGGCTAGCTAAGTAGCTAGCTAGCCTGCAAGATGTCGTTAGTAGTGCACTTTTCCCCTGGTGGATGCTGGTTTGGTAGCTTGTTCAAAAAGCCGATGTGCAACACTAGCTGTGTGTCCTTGTTTGTAGAAGAGAAGGACGTATTAGCTAAAAAAGCTCTTCATCTGGTAAGTGCTAAACTATATTCACCAGCTGGTTACCAACATTGTCCATCTGCTATTTGGAGCTGGACAGGTAGTTAACAGTGGGTTTTCAGATCATTTTAGCTGACAGAGCGGTGAGAGTGAATCAAAACATTAAAGTTGCAGGTTGTGAATTAAAAGGTGTCAAGAGCTGCGGGAAACTGCACAGTAACGTGATAAATCCTTGTTTGTCTGTCACCACAAGCAACCCCTTTCACACGCAAGAGGCCATTTGATCATATAAAAAATATCAAACACAGCAGCTTTAACTAAATCAATTCTAAACTTGATTAACTCTGGGATAACAGAACTCAGGATCAGATAAAAGAGCAGCGTCTTGTATAGCAAAGAAAGTGACCTCAATAGCACCACACAGTCTAAAGTGACGTATGTGACATTTTATAATCAATTTTTGTTTATTTTGATAGATAGGAAACAATCTGTTTCTCCAAAGCAGTGGAATAATACGTGGATGATTTCACTGCTCAGTGGCCTTGTGGTTCCAGAAAATCAAACAACCCCAGGGACTGGCAGCGGTTAAAGTGTTCCAAACAAAAAAGCCAAAAGTATTCCCATTAATTAGCCATGTGTGGCTGATGATGACAACGTTGATGAAGATGATGATAATAAATGCCAGTGGTTCACTGGGAGTTTAGACAAAGGTTATCGTCATACTGAGCTCATGGTTTACACCCGTCAGCACATGGGTGACATCTTTGATTCCACTGGGTTTCAGTGTAAACACAGAGAGGAAGACTTGACTGATGGAGACGATAGAGGTCTGTCATGTTGGTACAGTGACTGATGAAAGCCTAGTGGCACTTCAATCCAGGGTCATTACAGCTTTAATGTTTTATTCTTTTATTAATTTCCTCTTTTATAATCACATTCAGTCTAGTTTTATTAAGAGTTTTAAGGTGCGTTAAAAGTTTTAGTTTTTATTACATGGGGTAAAAAACACATTTTTAATTTGTTTCAGTTTGACTCTTTCTAGTTTTAATTTAATATTTGTTTGATAGCCCCCCCCCCCATACCCACATGTCTTAAGTACTTTTAAGGCAGACGGATAGAGCTGAAGTTCACATGTGTATTTGTCCTCAACACTATGTGCCTCCTTTAGATATAAATTGTGTGTTAAGCAAGTAGCACAGAGAAAATCTCCAGGGTTACTGAACAGGAATGTTTCAAGTACTGAAATATCTTTGGATGTAAATGCAAAACCTGAGAGAAATTGAATTTGTGCACAACTAATATATGGACTAATATTACCATCACCCCAAATAGCGAATGCTTTGTAGTGAATGTATTTTGGCCATAAGCCATTTCAACTTCCCCTCAACCTCCACAGGACTGGTGGTCCCTCCTCATCAAACATTACAGTTATTTGTTTCTTCACTTATTCTTCAGTGGCCACAGTGAGTAGGGAGAAGCCATAATATCTCATTCTCATTGGGATGCACCAGATTTCATTTAAAGATCTGGTCACTTAAGAGCGCCTTGATTATTTGAAAAGTAGTGAAATAAGTGCTGTTTTCAGCAACACTCACCTCTTTAATGGCGGACATCTTGACAGTCTCATAGTAGTGCATGGGGGCGTGGGGAGTGTTCATGTCATAGCCGAAACCTGCAACCGCCACTTCATCACAGTTATGCAGTGCCATCGTAATAGCTACTGTTCCCAAAGTTGGAATGTTCTGTAGTGAAAGCAGAGAGACACAAATACCAGGAGCATTTGTCAATAAAAATGTACTTTGAGTAACACAAGGATTAATATAGACTAAAAACGTGCAGTATTATTTTATTATTATTAACATTATTTCCAGCCAATTCTGAAACACTAGTTCAGAGACAGATGTCCACTCCCTCTCATGTATCTGTCTTCCCTCCTTTATACCTCTGTCTTTGTTCTGCCCCACTGCTGCTAACTGACTTTGAACACTTGGTGATTAACTATTACCTTTAAGACACGACCCCTGCAGACCCCTGCTATGAAACAGTGATCTACAGGGTTGCAGTGTGCTTCCTAACTGCCCTGGGCTGCTGGAGATCTGG
Source organism: Seriola dumerili (assembly GCF_002260705.1). Lineage (NCBI taxonomy): Eukaryota > Metazoa > Chordata > Actinopteri > Carangiformes > Carangidae > Seriola > Seriola dumerili. Next base: position 3,175,227 of record NW_019174481.1, read on the forward strand.
GGGGTATCTGGGCTGTGTGTGTGTGTATGTCTGTGTGTGTATGTGTGTGTGTGTGTGTGTGGATGTTGGAGAACAAGAGAGGTGGAAAAAAAGAGTGTGGGTATTGGGGGAAAAAAGCAGGTCCAGAAGAAAGAGTGGAGGGAGGCCCCATTTAAACCATTACACTGATTTGCAGCCCTCAGGGTCGGTGGAGCTGAACTAGCAGCTGGCCAACCCCCTACTGCTTCTTCTAATATAGATTAATTTACACACACACTCGCACACACATTCAACATAAACACTCGTACAACAAATAGGCCTCCTCATTAATTTTCACGTACATAAACATACACTCTGATAGTCAAAAGACAGACAGTAGAGTGTTCTAGGGAAATAATGCGCCAACTCATACAACTCTGTAGCTTGTATTGTATGGGATAGCACAGCAAACACCCAGACATAGACACAAATGACCATGCACTCCCTCTCTCTCTCTCTCTCCCTCTCGCACACACACAGGGGCCAGATGCCCACATGTTGAACACATGTTGCAGATGGGAGTTCATGCAGGGGTGCTGTGGTGGCCCCAGAGGGCAGAGCAACAGTGATACACTCCTCAATGTAACAATATTCCCTCTCCAGGTACCAGCAGATCACACAAACAATATGTGTATACGCAACCATATACACATACACACCAGCATTAAAGTTCAAATGCTTTCTGGTGTTTAGTTTATATTTTTCTGCTCCATACCCCGTTTGATGGCCACTGACTAAAATCTTTATTTCTGTGATAATTTCTCTGCTCTCTCGATACAGCAGTCTCAGGTCCAGACAAACATGATTCATGAGCAAAGTACATACATCAACATCTAACACATACTGTGGAATTTAAACTGAACCAGGATTGCAGCAGGTATTCAGCACCTTGGCAATGTCAGCGATGAGAAATTTTTGGTATTTCCTCTCTCCCTTGCTCTCTCTTTATATAGTGAAAATGGTGGCAGTAGGCGGTCTTCCTGAGGTTAAGAACCTCCCAGAAAGCTTCCTCTCTTACATCTCCGAAGAAACCTACCATCTTAACAAAAAGGAACCCAAATCTTTGGTACAACTGTTCTCTAATCAAAGCTCCTGTATATGAGTCTTACCCCTTTGCCCATGAGGCCATTGTTGAAGGGCAGGCCGATGAACTGGAAGGCAGCCTCCTGGACGAAGTAGGGATTCAGGATTCTCATCTCAGCCGGCTCCCGAGGCACATAGTGAGCCACCGACTTCCAAAAACCCTCTGTACCCCTCTGAGGAAACAGACAGAAAAGAAGGGAAGAAAATTGTAAATTAGTTATAAATACTGGTCTGTTATTTTTTCTCTGCAAGGTCACAGTCATGCACATAAAAAGCAGATCTCACATTCACATGATGACGCCTCCATTGTGGACAGCCAACCGTGACTTACCACCAACATGAAAGCAAGCTTATCCTCTGTAACACTGACATAAAACACAGAAGCCAACCAGAGGCCAGACCCCTACTAGCACTGATTAGGGAAATGGCTTTTGGGCCTTTAATGGATGAAGTCAGGGTGAGGGGCTCGCAGGACATCAGTAATTACGACCCCTTGTAGGAGGAGAGTGGTGGGTGAGGGGTGCAGCCACCCTGGATTGTTGAGAGGGTACTGCTTCCACGCACATTTTGTATTATTTCTCTCAATTCATTCTATTTTACTTTTATTTAAAGGAAATTAAAAATTACAATGTTACTACTTTACAAGCTCTTTTCCTTCTTCTAAAACCAGAAAACGGAGAAAAATGACAATTATGACCACGATTCTGGTGATGGACATTTAGGAAGTTCATGTTTACACACACTGACTCAGGAACAGGATTTTCCTTTCCATTGCTGAGTTGATCTTTCCTACTTTTTCCCTCATATGTTCTGATAAGATTTCTCTCCAACTTCCCTATCAAAACTTACTACTCCTTGATTGTTATAGAGAGCAAAAGTTGCACATGGTATTAATGGTTAGGTTTGATGGAGTTGTTTGCATTAGTATATTACTGAATTACATGATATTTGCAGAGGAATGGCGGTAAAGTCAACACTGATTTGTTATCAGACATGTAGTTGGTAAATCACAAACCCCAAAACGGTTTTGCTAGCCAACATCTGAGGTTAAATATGGCATTTGACAGGAAATGGTTCAAATCACACCTTGACCTGAGGGTGTTCTGCGAGACCTCAGGTTTTTTTTACACAGGGCAATCATCATCAGTCGCCAGGGCAACCTGTCAGACAGGCCTGCAGCACCACCTGAACAAAATTATGTAACTCTAATGAAACACACTTGCTCAACTTAGTCATAGCAGAAGAGCCACTGAATAGTAAGATACTGAGACGCAAAATCAAAAAAGTACCCTTCAATATTTCAGGGTCAAAATATCAATAATGGTCAATAATGCAAGTGGTCATTAAAATGATAAACCCAATAAAAATGCAATGAACTAGCAGTGCGTGATTTACTTGCCTGACAGTGTGACTTCCTAAGAGGCATGAAGCCAATAGGGTCAGCAAATGTAAATGGGAATCACCTGTTCAAATAGTCAAGCACCCGCCAGGGCTGCCTTTGATACAGCAATGCATGCGTCTGTGTGTGTGTGTGTGTGTGTGTGTGTGTGTGTGTGTGTGTGTTTGTGGGTGTTTGTGTGTGTTGGCAGAGGCAGTAGCAACAAGTCTGCTGGCTTTGTGGCTTCAACGGTGGCGGCTCTTTTTGAACATGGGCCCAGCTCTGTGCCTTCGGCAAGCTGCAACAGGAACAGCAGCTCATCTCTCCTGTCAACACAGCTTGTGTTTGCCAGGAATCTATTTAGCAGCGCTGTTTGGATGTGTGCACGTCTGTGTACGCTGAATAAAGAGAGTGATGCATTTTTTTCTTTCTTCTAGGAAGGAGAGAAGCTAATGACACACAACACACACCCCTTGCTTTACACAGCTATGACCTGACATGTACATAGACATAAATGTCACGGGGTGGGGATCTCTTTGAAGATATTCAGACAAGTACAGGTGGCTTTGACAAATGTACGGGCAATTAGTATGTACAGATTCAGGTCTGGTGGGAGGGAAGGGGTGGCGGGTGCTGTTATGAGTCTAGGAATGTCAGAAGTTGCCTACATTAAAAAAAGGTCTCAAACTCAAACCTCCAGCAGTTAGGATGGTCAGGGAAAGTTAATGATAACACTCAACCCTTCTTAGACAGCACATTTAGCTGTCAACCTCCAGAGGAGCTGAACAGTCAAAGCAATGAAGGCTGCATTTGTGGGTTGTTACTGGATGTGAATATTAAAATATGACTGTGATACAAGGTGAGTTTTAATAAGAAGTCAAGCCTCATGTGGGTAAATAAAGATTAAACTTAGACTGTTCAATTACTGCTGAAAATCACTACACTATCAGTGGTGAACACTGCAGCAGCAGTACTGAAACCTCTCGCAAAAAACCTCCAGGGAACAGGATGTGACTTTCACTGTGGACTGACCGCTAACCTCTGCGTGAGTGTGTATTGGTTTGTCAAGAGAAGCAGCACTGTGCCAGTAGCATTTGAACACGGACAGAACAGGAAGCGGCAGAGTGGTCCTACACCACTTACTCACCGAGCCCTGACACACACATGCTCAAAGGTGAACACAAGTGTGTAGCTTGGCTGGTTAGGCTGTCGCTGGGCTGTGGTCAGAGAGGAAATGGCTGTTTCCCTTCTCCTGCGACAGCTTTATGGTTAGATTATTAGATTTAAGTGTGTGCACAAGGCTGTGTGCTCCAATAAAGCACCTGTTAAAACAATCTTGAACTTGGAGAATTAATTGTATTGCAATGCAAGGAGAGGAGACAGAGAGGTCAACATCACTTAGTCGTAAGAAGGTAAAGTGGGGCGTAACAGTTCCACTTGTGTTGACATTAGCACAGTTTCTGTTCACCTTTAGCAAAACACACAAATTTCCAGAAAATTAGCAAAAGAAAGTGAAAATTTATGCACATTTTCATTCACATCCAGAAAAACAGTTTGTGGCATCAATTTGCCATTGAATCATTGCAGCAGAAGAGGGCACAGTATAATTTGAGTGCCAGTCAAACCTCGAAACGGCAGGAAACAATGTGGAAAACATGGTGTTTTATGTATTAATCTGAGGAAGGTTACAGTTTCCTCATCATTCCTCACACATATCTGATGCATTTATCTGTTGCACTTTGTCGCACTTTGTTTTAGTTGATACGTCAATCAAGTGTAAAACATTTTTTGCAATATTTTAACTTCTTTCTTGAATTTCCAGCGTTTTATACACTAATTGGGAATGCTCATAAAAACGGGTGGATGGGAGTACTTTGGTAACTGTCCGCCATGTTTCCTGTCCGCATCTTCACAATTAACTGTGAAATAACAGCAAAAACATCTAATGATAATCTTTAAAAATAAAACAGGTGGATGGAAAAGCACTTATTGACTATCAGAGGTTACTTTTTTAATGGGCATCTTGATTTTGGGGGTTAAGAGTTGTACTGGAGATAAGTCTGTTGCAGGCACCAGTAATAAGAGCCTGGTATTGTCAAGATACTGACAGTTCTTGGCAGTGCTTCTGAGATTATAAGTCAATGAGGAGGAAAAATAGTTCTGATGAATGACACGGCACAAGAAAAGAACAGTCACAGTCCTTTGCTTCACATTTAGACATTTAACAGAGCCTGACCAAACCAGGTAGGCAACATGAGCAAAACTATGTGGAGGTGACTGTATTGTCCAAGAAAAGGTCCCACACCACTGAATCATCAAAGCACATAACACAAGGCTCATAGAACAAGTCAGCCTCAGAGAAGCTGAAGTTCAGGCTGCCTGAGAGCATGGAAGTGGAAGTGGAATGGAAGCCAAATGTGTACAACTAATAGTACATTTACTCGATATCTGAGGGGTTAGTAGCAATCTGCTACATTACTAACTTAAGTAAACATGGTTTCCAACACACCACAACAAGCTGGGAAGTTGGGTTGTATACCTGTACTTGTACTTGAATGTAATGTGTGAACAGATCTTAAGTACTGGGGAGTCTGAAAGAGGAGATACTGAAGCAAGTGCAAAATGTATTACTCTATAACTGTATAACTTAAGGCAGTACCATTAACATATTTCCCACTAATAACAGACTAATACCATAACAACACTGTCTTCATGTCAGTGTTGCCGACTACACCAGAAGCTTTGTAAGGGCTAAATGTATTTGTCTTGTAATTTTTACAGCCGTAGGAAAAAACCCAGCTATACAAATCAACACCAAAGGAGCTTAAAGCACAGGATTAGAGGAAGACAATGTCAGAGGGTGAGAGGAGCTACTGTAAGCCAAGAGAAGTGACGGATCAAACAGATGGAAAAAGTGATGTAGACTGAGAGATATTGTTCAGAACAATGACAAAAGGTGTGCTGAAATGGAAAATGTACAACATTCTAAATATGTCAATATAACTATGTTAGACACTTATGCATCTGTTTTCAAAACATGCAGACATAATAAAGATGATGTACAAAATCAATAAAAATATCAGCAAACTAACAATTGGCTAGTAAAATACTTAAATTTGACTGGCTATAAACACGATGACATGAATCCTTTTCCATTTGCATAAAACAGAAAATACACCTCAGTTGCACTTCACTGCACAAATGTAAAAATGTCCAAATAAGAAACAGCTTGGTTTAGAGCCTTGCATTTATAGTTTTCAGTGTGGTTTGGTTTCAGTGTGGCTTTAAGCACAAACCAATGAACCTTACTCACCTTTAAAATAACAGGTTTCTCTGTGTTGAATGAAGCAGATAGCTCGGTTTATAGCCCCCGAAGGACTGAATGAAATGTGGAGAAATGCGAAGCACTGAATGGGAGTGTAATAAGAGGAGGGGAAAGGGAAGAACAAAATGTTTCACATCTGCTTGGTTACTACAGGTGGCTTTAAAGCCCCTCAGTGTAAACAGACACAAACATAGCGAAGCCAGACCATCCTCTCACAACATACAATGCATGTTGAGTATTGTCCACAATAATCTCATAATACAACTGGAATGACACGTCCTTCATTTCTTGATAGGCAGCTATCATACAAATGGCTCTATCTGGACTCTTCAGTCCCGTAAATTGCTGTGTGAGGATGTGGTTATGTTTGATGTTTATGGTGAGGACGACTCAAACGAGGTTGACCGGATTCCGGAAAGTAGACTTTAGCAATTTAGAAGCAAAAACAGCAGCCACCAAACTGCTAACAATCACAATTAAGGTTGTCTGGAGGTCATTAGCACTGTATACATGTCGGACCTTTAAGTTTACAAGTTGCAGTGTCTCACCACATAAGTGCTCCACTGAAGAGCAACTGTTTCAGAAAGAATGTTTGAAAGGGAGAGAGTAGGTGGTAAATGGTGAGGTGCACAGTAGGGGATTACGGTTTCTTACATCCACAGAGAGAAAACTCTGGACCGCTTTAGTTATTTTATTTGTTTTTTTGCCTTTGCTTTTCTTGACGCGTACCACAACCTCTGCCATCAATGAGGTCACAGTGGTTTCTGTTTCCCACCGTTTTAAACCCTTGTCTCCACAACACTTGACAACAACGCGACTCTCAAGACTTGAATGTTCAGCGTGGCCTCTGGCTACTAGCAGGTGACATCTTGGGAGACTCACACAGTTATCGCTAGTGGCAGGATCTGTTCGTATCTGACTAGAAAACAAATTAGTCTTTCTTTTGACCATTTTGAAATGTCAAAGTCCTCCTTAAACTTGCATAAATACTCAATTACCCAACATCCATCAGATAACAACATACTACAAAGAAACCCAGTGTCCAGGTTTGAGTGTTAATCATTGCAGGCTAGGTAGGTGACTCATTTTTGAAACACAACACTCATGGTAATCAGTGACATCCGGACACTATGTTAGTCACTTGGTTCATGTTCAGAATCCATGTTTACAAGTATGTAAATGTTTATGAATGCATGTATGCATGCTACTTTGGGCTTCTGCACAGATGTTTGGGCTTAAAAAAGAACCATATAGCTGTTATTTTTGTCCCACAGTGTGTTCGAGTTACAATAAACTTTTTTGGCTAAAATGGAATGTCTATAAACTGAAAAACCTGGGCATTACATAAACTGTAACAATAGGAAATACCTCCTAGTGATACTCCAGCCGGATGGAGTTGATTTGGAAATTTGGTCATGATATGAAGCAACAAGCTATTTTAGTAATTCCTCGCACACTCGATTTCTGGAACACAAGATGTGCAATGTTTTTAAAATATTGGCTTCACTACAATATTTTGATACTTCTGAGTAAGAACCCCTGGCTGTATTTCTATTAAAGGAGAAGTACTCTCTTCCTCAAATTGTCTCCATCCATCATTTATCTCTCTGGCCTGAAGAGAGGCAGGGAAAGCTCCTGTAAACAAGTAAGAGAGATAGAACACCGACACTCCACCTTCGAACCCCGTGTTTACCACCGGCTGTATATCCTTCACTGGCTCTGTTTGAAAAGATCCCCGCATATACAAACAACTGCGGCTGTGTGTGCATGAACCGTGAGTGCGCGCTGTGCATGAGGGCAAAAATCAAAACTAGACACATAGGAAAAAAGGAAATATCAACAATCGTGGATATCATGTTTGAGCACAGTTGCAAACAGCATGTAACCGGACAATCAACCAGGCTGCTGCATATGTGGGGTCAGACTTTCAAGCAGTGACAAAGTTGAGAGGTAATCACGTATGCCTGCGGTAATGAGGGATTACGGACGTTGGAAACCTTGTGATGCTGCAGCTCTGTAATTGTACATGTAGTACAGGGCTTCACTGAGCTCAAATACGAGACACAATCAGAGAGAAAACCGTATCTGCAAACTGAAGATCTGATCAGGTACAAGGTCAAGTTTTCAAATCTAGACTTGGTCTGAATGTTGCCCTGAAGTTTATGACTCTGTGCGTGTGTGAGTGAGTGGGAGGTTATGTGTATGTGTGTGTCTGTGTTTGTGAAAGTGTACAAAACACTAAATAACAGATTGTGAAATTGCCTCACTAATTTGTATTCTGTTCAGCCATCCAAGACTGCGCTGTAGGCGTTTGAAAAGCCACAATAGTGCAAGAAAGTGAAGCACGCTGACCACCAGCTGGATGAGTCACTCGCGGCTGCACTACAAGTGTGTACCGCCCACTAACCTTTAAAAGAAGACGGCGAAGAAAGACACTTGCTTTCATAACCGCAGAAGGGGAGTGAAAAGGTTTTGCATCCCTTCCAGCTGTGAGTATGCAGGTTACACAAAGAAATCCCCTTCTCCGCCAACAGATGTAAAAGCTCCCAAAGGACAGCTGTCCATAGTTACATTACGTCTCGCTCTGGGATGGACTAAATGGACAGAGCAAAGAGAGGGAAGCTTGCTGCTACTTGGTGAGAATGTCCTGCTGCATTATCCTTAAGTGTGCAGTATCACTCTCTGAACCAAATGTCTCTGATAGTTGCATTTCATTGATTCAGATACTGGTTATCTGGTAATAATGGAAAATTGGTAAAAATTAAAAGAAAACATTTATGTGTTAGTGTTTTTGGAAATGTGTCCCTAAGTTCACTGGTGGCACAAACACCACTCCATGTTTATGTTTCCACTGCATTAGTCTAATGTGGGTGTGAGTCAGATGCAATGAAGCTAGTATAACAGCGTTTTAACAAGTCTTCAGTTCCTTTAATGTCGTTGCTAAGACTTAAAATCCACTAGTAAATAGATATTGTTGCTCTGAAAACACAAGGTAGCCAACTGTATGTTCAAACCCACACACCACTCATTGTAATGAGAATAAAGTGATCCTTTTCATGTGATGTGAAATAAGCACATAAATGCTACACCAATTTAAATGACTAAATTCTAATTATCATTTATGTAATGACTTTATATACACATACTGTCAAATGACAGAGGGAGACATACAGTGGGTCGAAAACCTTCTGGACACACCAACTTTCTCTCATAACATCTAACAACAGTCGGACTCCCAGACTCTTAATAGTAAGGTTAAATTGCTTTAGGATCTTCTTGGAATCTAAGTCCATACACTATTGTTTTTTGTTACATTGATGTGTGTTAATGTATAATATTGCTGACACTGAACTGAGCTTACCTTCAATGCCAAAAAACTAATTCCAGTGACCTCAGTCTCCCATTAAAGTAATAAACTGCCCATGAAACATTTACATAGCGTGATATACAGTATTTACATGATAGAAAATCAACTATTGCAGATGTATAAAACAGACTTAAGACTAAAGACAATTCAGAGGTCAAACACAGGTCTATGCACATCTGTCAGTTCTCTTCTTCCATATTATCATCAAGGCTCGGACCAATGGACACTGATGATTTTCTCTTTTTGTTCCCTGATTTTTAACCCATGGGAAACATTCTTCCTTCCTCAGTAGATCAAAGACGGCTGAGTCAGATGCCAGGGGCCAGATCAATTATCCCAAGCAGCCATTTCCACTGTCCTCTTCCTCTGACACACCAGAAAAATCTGGGCCCTATCAAAGGCTGAAGGGGCCATCAGCCAGCCAAGCAAACTATTTTCCTCCATTTTACTTTACCGTTACCTTCCACTGCTCATTTTCTTTTCCCCAGCTATTATCCTTTTACTCTATTTAACTTTATCCTTTCCATCTATCTTTCCTCTATTCTCTCATCCTTTAATCCAACGTCACACCATCAGTTTCATCTTGCCATTCTATGCCCTTTCCATTCTCTACTATAAATGTATTGTCCTTTTCTCCTTATTTTTTATCCCCATTTTCTCACTCATGACTAATGTCCTCTGGTCCCTGAAAGTCACACAGCTGTGGTGGAAAATAAAGTTGGTATGCCTGATTCTGGATTGCCCGGTTAGACAGAAGCATCCCCACCAAAATAATGAGGGGAGTTTAGCTTTTCTGCCTGGGTAGAACATACATTTAAGGATTGTACAGCTTCTTATGCAAGGTTTAGCCCACTTGCTACAACTTAAGTTTTTCATATAATTACATTTGCAACATTTTAATGTTATTTCACAGTAAATTGGAGAAACCCTATCGCTGTGCCTGAAAATACTGTCTGAGATTAAATTATTAATATTATTAATATTATTAATGTATTAATGTATTTTTTCACAAATCTTTAATACTGCATGCTTTGGAAAATGTTCCACAATGATGTCAAGTAATTATAATTGTTAATAAATGGTCTAAATCATGTAAAAAATAATGGTATGGTTCTTTAAATACCACTACCTTTATTTTACTGACTCTATGATGAGCTTTTAATAAGTGCTCCCATTGTCCTGGAGTTGAATAGGCTCAGAAAAATCTCACAGCGATACTAGAGACTCTTCAAGAAGAACTGAATGAAAGTGCTTATGAGAGCTTTTTTTCAGTGACAAAGGTTTTAACGTAGGGGACACAGGGGCCATTAAAAATGAATGCTTTTTGTAATGCATTAAGAGATAAGGGAGAGCCTGTTCTGTCATTCAGTCTGACCCTTGTGATTAAGAGGCCAATTCACAGCCCATCACTTAAGCGTGGCAATCACAATGTTTCAAAGGACACTCAAAAGATTTATTGTGTGGTGAATTAATTCATAATTATTAGTGTGGCAACATCCAAACATGAGAGAACAGTAGAGCCTCGTAATTCAGGAGAAAATGGCAATGTAACGTGAAAAAAAAAAAAAAAAAAAAAATCCATCTCTTGCCAGAGACAGACAGAAGAAAAATGAACATGTGTAATAGTCATTGGTTTTTCTCAACTGTCCTTTCCACATTAAGCATTTAAACCATTCAAAGCATCTAAAACATCCACACTATAGATTAATGTTGTCCTCTAAACCCCTTTACTAGAATGGCTTACATTTCCACAGAAAGGAATGTACAGAATGTGATCAGAGGTTAGACTGCTATGCGCTATATAAAAAAAAAAAAAACATAACTCAGACACATTTAAACACACAGAGCATTAAAAATTCTACTGCTAAGTGGTGCTAGAGCTGAGTTTTGTTGTGCAGCAGACACTCCTCTCATTTTGGACCCTTTTATATTTGAACACCCACTCAATGTGTCTCAGATTTTTCTGCTGTGAGTCGTCATTCCATTATCTTGTGGATGTGTGTGTTTGTGTGTGAGTTAAATAAGTTCAAGATTTTCACTTTCATTACTTAACAATGATTTAAATACAAGCTCACCAGTTTCTCCTTGAAGACCATCTGCCGGAACCACTTGAAATCCAGTGGTTTGAAAGCAGAGAAAACAAAAAGTGAGTCTTTTTCATAGTTTTCAGGTATCTGGATAGCCCCCTCTGGATAGGTAATCCTCATGGTGGTTTTGGTCCCTACGTCTTTGTCATAACCACTTACTGGTGCCGAATTCAACCTGCCAGCACAAAAATTGTCTTAGTGGGAGGAATTCATTCTTCAAAGAGCCAATAAGGTCCATGACACAGGAAGTTAAGTATTTGAGATGTTGTCATTTATACTTAACCAACTACAGACTATGCACTGAATTGAAGGAGTCGTCTCACCTCACTACAATATCGTACTCATCTATGCGGGACCCCAGAGACTTGTTGAACAGGATGCCCCCGTTGCCCACGATGATGCATCTTTTACAGCTGAGACTGGAAGGCGGGAGGGACAGAGGTTAGTAATATCAAGAAGTGATGGACAGGCAAAACAGGACTTCATGTGGACGTGGGTGAGTAATTACCTGTCCAGCTCCTCTCCAAGTCCATAATTTTTCGTGGCAGTTAAAATGCTGTCTATGATTCTTTCTGCAGAGGAAAAGAAGAAACAATCACCATGAAGAGGACAATTAAGGTGATCACCTACACTGCACTGCAGTACATTATATTAAAAAAATCACTTTGTACTTGAGCATATTGTGTATTTTATTCCCTGGAACAGTTTGTGTATAAATACGCTGGTTTACAAATGCTTTCTTGGCAATGAAAGGACAGTGGCTTCATATCTCTAGTGTCAAATTCTCTCCATCCAAAGTACTGTATCACATAATCTAGGATCAAAAAATATACTGTTATCCTCAAGGTTAGTCATATTATGCGCTCACTCCCCTTATGGAGCAGGACAGCAGAGTAACATCACAGATTAGATGTTTTCTTAAGTGAAAATTATATATTTGAAAAGCCAGGACTGAGGGACCCTGTTCCTTTAGAAGATGTATAAACTGACGAAAGCTCCAACATACCACTAGAGATATAGCAATCTAGGTGGTCTTAAGACAGTTGGAGAAGAGAACGCCTCTGTCCGTTTATTCAGTCACAGATAAGGAGTGACCAATCAACCCACAGGAATAATGGTGATGGGAGAAAATGGAGAGGAGTGAATCTGGGAGAAACAGACATACAGGGTTCAGCATGGTATGCGTGTGTATGTAGAAACTCTCCCATAAAAGCACTCAGAGAGGAATGCTGTTTTCAAACAAGCACATTCTCCTGGTTAAGTGGGCGATGTTGAGCTTGTCTCCCTGCGTGGCCAGCACCCCTCTGATCGCAGGGCGAGAAACGGGGATGTTTAGCCATAGCGCGCATTCCTGCCATGTTCTACAGGGCATTCTACTAGAGTCATGCTTCTAGTGTTAGATATTACAATTATTTCTCTTTCCTCTTGACCATCTTAGGCCTCTCATACTTGTAAAACATAACATCCCAAATGTGCAGATTCCATTACAGTCGCTATCTTTAATCCAATACAATTGTAGTAATGCGGAAGCACCATAGAAGGACAACATGGATTATACTACTATGATACTATGACTACCTTTCCTTTATTTGCATACCACATGAAAAGGCATTGTTAAAAAATGAGTGGAATTTTCATTGCCCTCTGTCTGCAAAGGGGGGCCAAGAGAAATAGCAAAAGTGAGAGTTAAGGGAAGAGCGAGAAGAGGAAAGTTAAGACTGGGGCCTCAAAGCAGTTTGTAAGACATATTACAGCCCCATTCACCCTGGCTAACGATCCTAATGATTAACCTGCTGAGGAGAGGCGAGCAGAGAAACAGCCCATTGTTTGGATGTGGTGTCGATGTCTGGCGTCAAGCATCACCCCGAGCAACATAAACACAAGACCGTGGACCACACCTGGATCCAAGCGAGTGAAATGTGAAAAATCACAATGGGCAGGACTCTCTTCCAGAGGACGACATGGAAGCTAATTGTTATAAGTACGCGGGGTAAACATTTCAGCAAAGTATGTCTCGTGGTAGAGCCAGAGACAAATGGCTGTAGGTTCAGACATTAGTCCAACATGGAACTCTTGCAATGACAAAAATCTTTACTGGCAACATAGAGGAACGGCGGAAGCGTCGCATAACACATAAACACAGAGACATTGTTGGGAAGAGCGTAGCCTAAACAATATAAAGAATCATGTGATTAGAGAGTGGTATTTGTTAGGCCTTCACTTAAGTAGGCCTTATACTCAACATCGGCTGCCTTGGTCAAAAAGAAAAAATTATGCTGCGTGTAGACTGTAAATCCGAGGTGTGGTCAAATCTTTGGCACCAGTTCACAATGACTTTCTGGCTGAATCATGTTTCATCTTAACTATGTGTCAAGTTGTGTGACAGCCTGTGCGTCTTCTTTTGGTGGGGATGCTGAGACTGAAAACACCCAATGACACAGTGATATCACTTATCAGACGACAATCAAACGCCTGAATTAGCAGGTGAGGACAAAGTCATTGATTTGCTGAAATAGTTACAACTAGAAAATACAAGGAGGTTTTACACACCTGTCTCAACTGGCAAGGATTTGTGAGACCCTGATGTTCATTATAGGTCAGCAATGGTTATGACGCTACAAGCAAAGATAAAATTACCTATAGATGTTATATTTTACCAAAATATTTTTCTTGCCCTGGTCAATAAAGGCAAAAGTGGGAATGTAATTTCTAAGATAAATATAAACTTGTTCACCTGCTGTTGTCTCATGTTACAAAGATAAAGCAGGGAATTACACCTCAAACTTGCACATCAAAATTATGTTTATGTGCATGTGCAAGCAAATGAAACATCAGTATTAAGCTAAATCAAGAGCGGATTCGATTACTTAATAGAATTTCATCATTTCTCAATTATTTTATTTGTCATTGTTACACTTTAGTTTATCTATTTCTCATAATTTTTTTTATCTTTTTTAAATCTCGCTATTTTCATTCTTATGTGCATTAGTCTCATATTGTTTTACTGTTTGCATTTGAACTGTCTTATTATCAGCTTGTCAGTCATCTGTAAAGCTCCTGAATCGTACTAACCTGTAAGAGGTGCTAAACAAGTAAAGTTTGACTGACTGATCAACATCTTCTCGTGGGAAATACTGTATGAAGGCCTCTTTCAATTATCTCTATGTCTTTGGCCAACAAAGGTGGTCATTCCATCTGTATCTATTAAATATGAGTGCTGCAAAGCCCTGTGCAGTAGTGGACACATCATGCAGTGCTGGTACTCTGGTTATTTTAACAGTCAACATCAGCTTTTGCAAGTATACATAAACTTCTATAATCTTGTGTACACCAAACTGGATGATAATTCAATATTGCGCATGGCTTCCTGGCATTACACACAACCGTCTCTCCAGACATTAGGGGAACTGAAGACACACCAGCATGGAGACGTATCAAACAAAGCAGCTGAAACAACTCAGTTTTAAACTTGTGTCTTCAGCAATTTGTGTCTTTCCTCCCTTCAGGTTTCCTGAATATAGCACATGAAGAGCTTATTCTTCACACCCTGGCACACTCACTATCAACAGTTCAGTTTATCAACATAAGTTGCAGTAGGTGGTAAGATGACGCACATAACTGTCAGCCTAACTGAAATGGAACAGGAGGATGCTAAAGGAAAATACAACTAAACACTACTAGAACATTTAAGCATTATTAAGCAGAATTGTTTTGTCTTTTTATCTAAATTTTCTATATTTGTGAAAATGTGCCAAAGAGAACTGAGTGAGTTTTGAAAAATAGCTCTTTAACCGAACAACATCATGCAAACAGCTTCACTAAGTTCACTTTAGACTGCACCCCAAATTAAATGTTATTCTTTCGAAATAAATCCTATCTGCAGCTTTTCACAATTAATGCAAAATTTAACCAGTAACACATGTTGACCGTTCAGTGTCTGACTGGCATCCTGACAGCAGCTTTGACCAGCTCTGAGACCAAATCAACACAGCTTTACTGTTCTCAGGCTATGGTTGATGTGTGCCAAAAGATACCTCCTGGCAGGAGAAAAAGTAAAAATAAAACTCCCGCCCACCACCACCTCTTCGTGTTCCCAATTTGGAATCCTTTGTGGCGTTCTATTCAAGATCCACACGTATCATCTCTCCACATGGGTACCACTAAAAGGGAAACCCCACTGCCGTCGCAGTCCATGGAAAAAACAGAAACCAGGTGTGACACTCACACAGGGAGTGCTCTTTTGATAGTGATTGAGGCTGCGTGTGTGCGTGTGTGCGTGTTAGTATGACAGCGGAGAACTTGCTGGAGCACAAAGGTAACATTCAGTGTACCTTCAGCTTCTAAGTACTGGAAAATATGTGACAGAGCATGTCACCGAATCCAGGTTAATGTTATCTCTTCACTTCCCATGATATTATGTACTGGTTTGATATCTGCAGTGCTGAAGTGTGTTAAGGTCACAGAACAAGCACAGTGTGTGGAAACATAAGAGTTTGCTGGCCCTAAGACAGAACTCATCGAGCAAACAAAGGCTCATCATTTAAAAGCTTGTTATTATGACAAATGCAGACGCCAGTGCATGGATTCTAGATAAAAATAAATATTCATACGATCTAACTTACAGGCACGGAACAGTACGAGTATCATGAATGGACTGCCAAATGTCTTGTTACAGCCTGGACAGAGGGTTATAACACTGGCTGAGGCAGAATTCAAGGCTGAAAACTGGCCGGGGATTTAAAAAACATAACCTACCATACAGCAGGTTACTTTCATGGCATTTTGCCAGTTACTGATACAGAATGTCAGGAATGCCAATTTTGACACAGCCACTAGCAAATGTCCTACCTGAAAAATCCTCTGTTGTGGAATCTGTTGTGAAAGAGCATTATGAGCTGAAATTTCTGCAAACAAAACTCAGAAGTCAAAAAATGACCAAGCATGGAAGATGCAAGATAGAGATTTGATTATTGCTTACATTAAAAAAGCTGATGTTTGGGAACTGCCATAAATGTTGGACAGTCCATGAATAATACAATAGTAACAGTTTTCAGAAACCGACTTCGTTTGCATCACTTTTTCATGATAACACAAGTTTGGAAAAAACTAATGGTAACTAAGTGTGCACTGTGATGGATTAGCCCTCTCACCTTGTCTTAACTCAGGATAGGACACAGTAACAAGCCTGAGGAAAAATGTATTCTGCCAAAAACACCAGCCTTGCAACAATGAAAAATGACGAAAAGTGCAAAGTGGCAGAACTTTGGCATTCTCTTCTGCTGAACCATCAGAGTGAAACCTTGATGATGAAAAGGGCTGAAACAAGCAGGTATTCGGACAAAATAAGCAGATTGGTTTCATACATCTGAACCACTGCCCACATCCCAGATATCTTTCAAAATGGAAAACCAAATGGCGATTCTATAAAATAACTTGTCTCATAAGAGATGTTGACAGTTTGTTGATTGACCTAGATCGGATAAGTAGATACAGTATGAGAAGCCAACTGATGCCTGCTGATAAGAGAAGATGGTTGGCAGCCCTTACTTTTCCTTTCATCACCTCCACTGACTGTAGTGTAATGCTGGCAACGTGAAACAAAAGCGTAAAAAAAAAAAATCAGAGCAATATTGAAAACATGCGAAGCTGAGCTTGATACCAACACAATCAGATGGTTTATTACTTTAAGATACCAGGCACCACAGGCCCAAAGTACTGTACCATGCAGCAACTGTCACGCTCCAACACAGCATCTAAACCGTAAACACAGGCTCAGTACTGGCTTTAAAGGAACACTACACGGATTTTACACATGAAGTTCAGTTTACTAATCATGAAAAATACTACTCAACCTGTGACAACAGTTGTATAAAAATCCTCTGTGGCTCTGGAGGGAGCTTTTCTAAGAGTGAGAAAATAACTCTGGTGATATCATCAGGGTTATCTTGACTTAAGCTGGAGGCAAATATTTACCACAAAACTGCACAAAAAACCAAAGATGCGGAGTTGGAAAGAAGAAGGTATTTAGGAGGCAAAAGGTTTAACAAAAGATGCAGTGAAATTGCATTAGGGGAAATGTAGTAATCGGCAGTGTTGGAGCTTGAACCACACTAAGGACTAAAAGTCAGGATATCTCAGCTTCTGCTGCTTTGATTTGACTTTTTTTTTTAATGTGTCTTCTGAATCCCCCCAATTAAAGAATGCAATATTCACTGTTGGAATACACCTTTAACACAAACATGCCTACATATACTAAATCAAAAAGAAGTCATTATCTTACGTTTGTATAGACACCAGCCTTGAGAGCACAAATGATTTAAGTAATGTTCAGTTAATATCATTAGTGGAGGGTAACTGATGTATTGAATATTTCTTACCTTGTGTTTTAAAACCAAATGGAGGCAAGTAATTGCTGACTTTTGCTAGACGTTTGAAGTTCCGATCAAGAAACATGGGCGCTGGTTTCATGAACCTGCAAAGGGAAGAAAGGATGAAAATAAGAAGGTGAAAGACAGAAAGAGTTTTCATCAGCAGATACAAAGAACGAAATGCATCATGTTGCAATTATGACTTTTCCCTGGTAAACCTTTTCTGTCATTAAGAATTATTTATTCTTTTGTGCATTCCCCGGCCACATCTTTTCTCCTCTTCATAGACTCTGCTCCACCTGTGATCATAGTGTTAATGTCCTGGGCAAAGTTTAAGCCACTAAGTGATAAACAAATTCACTTGTTCCACTGTAATTAATCTAATAACATCCGCACCTCCTGTGCACTGCCAAATCTTCCCAAAACAAGCACAGACATTAGCAAGGTAAAAAACTAAGTGGGTAATACAAGATAATACAAAGAGACACAGAAGGCAGCTGCAGTGCATAACCCATCAACATAACCTCTCCACCCAAGTCTAAATCACAGATGACACAGAGTTTTGATAAATCTGTCGAGACAATTTACTCGTGCCAGAACGCTTTTCCTCAAAAGATCTGGGGCAATAGTGTTTGTACAAAGTGAATTAGAGTGGAGGAAGTTGTTCTCTAACAAGAACTTTCTCAGAGACTTCAGACTAAAATTTAAAATGCCTTTGTTTGCCCATGACAGAGAACACAGTTTCAACTACTCAAGCCAGAAGCCAGTCATCGTGCCCCATTAAAGAACAAACTGATTTTCAAAAATACGCCTGTGATCCATGTTTTAATGCCCCATGAACTGCTGCTTCCAGCATCGCCTCTTCCTTATCCTGTGTGCCTGTAGAAGTATGTGTGTGGGTCCCCCTTTGATTAATTGCAGCACTAAAATCAAAAGAAGCCATTTCCTCTTAGTCACGCCTGCGACCCGAGTGCTAGGCTACGTGCCACTTGTGCGAGTGTGGCTTCAGGATGGATGTGTGTTTTTATGACCTGCTGTCAAGCTGGGGGGACACGAGAGAGTTGTCTCTTTTCTAGCGTTAACATGCACGGAGCACCCTGGACATACTGCTACAACTTTAATGTTGGACTGAAATAATCAGTCAGGACAGAAAAGACAACGCTGGGCGCTGTGGAGAGATGTATAGAGCTGGTGTGTATTATTTTGTTTATGACAGAAGACAGCTACAGGGATTGTTGTACTGTCTCATTAACTGGAACCAGACCACCAGCAACATAACTCCTGCATCTTGCCGAGTGGCTGATGGTTGGCTGCCCTACACATACACACACATTCACAAAAAATGATTGTTCTCCATCACCATCCATAAATTATGGGTCCAACAGCTGACAGACCAAACTAACTAGAAAAGGCATTTTAAACTTTGGAATCAAGAGAGGACACACAAGTACGATCACACTCCCGCGTTTCTCAGCAGGAGTCTGGGATGGCTTGTTACCATAACACTGCTGTGGGTTCACAAGAAATATGTGGAGCTCTGAGGCACAATGACCAAACATGGCTGACATTATTGGGAGGCCTTCCGAATAGCTTCAACCTCTCTTAAGCACCCTAATCGGTCTTTGATACCCTCATTATCCTCCAGCTTTAAAGCATGAGACCAGAGACTCAAGAGGAGAGGCAGTTATGTATGGCTCTCTCGCCTTCTCACATCAACTGACAGGGGCACACATACTCACAGACTTCTGTCCTGCCAAAACAAATGGAGATTCATTAAACCCAAGACTTTTGAGGCCATAAAGGGCTATAAATAACACAGGATCACTGCGAGTCACTGAACCCTGACCGACAGTCAGTCACTGACATCCTGACAAAGCAGAGAGACAGGGGGCTGCTTGTTGTTAAATTAAAAGTGAGGACTCCCAAAACAGCCAACAGGCAGGGATGCATTGTGCTTGCTTCCTTTGCTGGGTCCATCTCTCATTGGCAATATTTTCATAACCGTGCTGCTTGAAGTTCACTGCCAACACTTGATTTAAGGCTCCAATGCAAACAGTTTTGGGTAAAGCAGAGGGAGGGGAGGTGTGGAAAATGAATTGGACTCTGCAAGGGCAAGGGGCTTTAGAGAAGACAAACATGGAGGAAGCAGGAGATGATTAGAGGGAAAGCCACAGGACCTCACTGCTAGAGGTTAAGTAGGTTTTCTCTAACAGCTGAACTGTAGGCCACTCCTATTTAGACAAAATGCTAACAAGAACATTTAAATTGATTTGTTTTCGCCTGATAAACATACGGAGCAGGCTGAGATAAAGAAAAACAAGATGTTAATTGTTTGACTCACTTTCACATAGTACACAAACACACTACATACAGCACAGTTGTGTACATTCAACCACACACTCATGCATACAAACACATACATGTGCACAAACTTACACAAAGCACAGCATTAATTTTGCTCATTGACGTGTGTGAGTGGGTTGAAGGTGGTAGTAATCACAGGGCTCCAAGTGGGGGCTCTGTGTTGCACAGAACTTTGATCCGACACGTGCGGCTGATTAGAGGAAGTCATTATGAGGGAGGACATTGTTAACACGTAGCCACTCAGATGGGCAGAGGGCAGTTGCACAAAACTGCTTCGTCTGTCTTGTGAAGTAGCGCTGCAGTTCACAGCCAACATTGCGGATGATGTTTGTGTGTAAGAATGAACAGTCAGTCAAGTCATCCAATAAATACTGTACGTCACATATGTAAATTAAAGTTAAGAGTAATATATTGGAATTTATTGTTAAACTTTTTTTTCCTCATCTAAACTTTGTATCTTCGGGGAAAATCAGATTCAATACTTATGCTTGAAAATGGAATCGCAAATTTGTCCCCAAAACTAAGTCAAGAACTCTATTCAAGTGCCACTGGCTATTATTCAGCAATGTGGAAAATTGTCCCACTATTAGCTTAGCTCCAAGAATGCTAATGAGACAATGTCCTATAGATTGAAATGAGATGGGCAGCAAATAGAGGCGCAGAGGAAAATCAAAAGAGCCATCAGAGAAGGCCATGGAGGATTGTGTGGACAGTGTGGGCTTGGTACCAGGAAGCCCATGGTGAGTCAGGACAGGAAGTTGGTTGGTGTCGTTCATAGAGGACGCCTCTAAGGCTCTAGGATATGGTTGGGGAAAGATGGGAGACCTTGTATTCGGGTGACAAAGGTTCTTTTGTATGATGGGGGGATCACAAGGACACAGTTGAGTTTTTGTGGTGGTGGAGAAGATGATAGACACATGATTGAAAGTGGGGGAGATTGTACAGGAATGTAGCGGCTTCTCTGTTTCTGACTGAAACCCCTTAAGGCCAAGTTGGTTTGAGGAGTGACATCATGCATCTTGGTATGCTCGAGTAAAAGTTTTGACTTTTCTTGTGCTGACATTCAATTAAAATGATTTGTTTCTGAAGCTCCTGATTGTGCATGTGAAGTTCTTAAGGTTTAAAAAGGCTTCCAAGTTTAGATAAAGTACACTCGAGGACACCAACGCTTTTCCACCCTGTTTATCTGAAGTTACGTGTTTAAGAAAAGGCAATCCTCCTCACTTAGGATAGATGGTTGTCATCTTGGCTGCTGCGTATCCTGGCTTGCACACTCCTTCGGTGAGGTTGCCATACTTGTATGCCAACTCCAGTGGACTATACATTAACAGAACAGAGGGAGAGATTAATCAGACACATCATGATAACTGAATATCAATTATACTGACACATTTCAAAGCCTCAAAGCTGAGCTTGTCAAACAATCTGCTTGAGAGATAGGGAAACGGGTTGCTTAGGAAGTTGGAGAACTCAGCAACAGCTCAGAATATCACCTGTGTGTGTGGCGAGACAAAGCAGAGAGGCCTTGTTCAAATAATCACACTGGCAGTGCTAAAACTAGAACCTCCCGATTACTAGCACGATCATTAATAACCTGATGAATGCCATGAATCTAGTTCAAATAAACAGGGAGATGGGAGAGAAGCCCGTGTCTTAGCACTATGTGAGGCCCAAAATCAGGAGAAGAGGCTCGACTGGGGCCTGCTTGTGCACAATTTGAAGCTCTTTTGTGTTGATATAATACATTTCAATCCTGCTAGAATGTTGTTCCCTTGCAGCTCAACCGTAACTGGTTTCACACTGATAAGTGATTTGGTGAGACAGAAATCTATGGGGCACTTTTCTATCAGGGAGACGACCAGTGGGAATAAATAACCTGTCACAAAACTAACTACTGGCTTAAGATGAATTGCACTATTATATGCATGTGCTCTACTGGTGTAATTAATGACACTGTAGATACAATGTAAGGAGCTGTATTAGACAAACTCAACCCATGTGAAAACCACCTTAAAGTATGTGCTGACATAGTGCTTACAGTGTGTGCAGAGTGAGGACAGACATGCCCTGTGAGAGCCAGGGTGATGATGGCAGCATATGATTATGGCCTACATGGTAATAGAGGGTGGGGGGCAAAGAAAGGGTCTTATCATTGCAGTTTAGAGCAAGAGTGTCAAACCAATTCATCGAATTATACACATATCAACAGACACGCTGACACAATGACAGCTGCATAATGACTCAAGGTAGCATGTTCTCACCCTGACAAACCACAGCCGCTCTGGAGCAAACACTGAAACACTAACTACATCTCAATTCAGACTAATTTCTAAATTTATTACTCAGACCATGTATCAAATTTGTGTATTTGTCACCAGGTTTTGGTTATAACACCAAAGAGATGCTGTGTGTTTATTTAAAAAAGAAAAAATAAATCAAGTGAGATTAATTGGCTGAAAGTTTACATTTTCACATTTCATGTTTTCCCATTGATCAACCAGGATCTGTATGGCTATAAAGTATTCAGTGAAATAAGCTGTAAAACATATCTAAACTAATGGGAGTTCAAGTCTAACTGGGAATTCAGCTTGGTTAATTATAACAAGTTAGGAATATCCCACGCAGTACATGATGGAAAATCGCAAAATGTGCTAAATTAAATGTCAGAAGTATTTACTAGAAAGAGATGTACTCACAGTTTTGTGTCCAACTGCAGCAGAAAGCCCTGCTTATCATACACTGGAAAAGAAAACAGACATAAAAAACCATTACCACATAGGTCTACAAAGGATGTAGATAGAAGAAAATCTTTGGGGTGAAAACCATATAGAGCTGGATCATGAGCACGGGTCATCCAGTCTACGTAATTTCAACTATCAGCTCATTAGCTGTAGTTAACAAATCGGTGTATCTTGCACAGGGAAACCAAAATGGCAAATGTAAAAGTAAAAGCATTAGAACTTGTGACAAACAAGACAAGCGAGGTTAGGGAGAAGCCAGCCAAAACAATCTGTTGAGTTTAAAATAAAGTTAGAAAAAAAGTTAAGAGATCACCTATGGACAACCAAAGGGGCAGCCAATAGGTGCCTGGTGAAGCATTGAGGTAGAAGACAGAGAAGCACAGAAAATTAAGAGATAAATATTTATGGTGAAATGAGAACTTTATTTGATGATGTCATTTAAGCATCTACTGCAGTATTATATTTTATAATAATGCATACAGGCTCTATGAAAACACTTGACATATTATATTAAGTTCTGTCTGTAAACTGCTGTAATTGCATTAGCATGACTAGGTTTAACATGAGCATTAGTTGAAAGTAAGAAAAGCGCAGTATTACTCCTGTGGTTGCGGATCTTGTCTTCACAGAGAAGCTGCAGGAGAAAGATGGGAATGCGTGACGGCTGGTTAGGAGGGATCCAAGCACTGCCCTGGAGGATGGGGATTTTGCGATAGCAGCCAAAATGAGCGTGTGTGTGTGTGTGTGCATTATGTTTCTGTTGAAGCATAAGGCAGCCAGAGGGCCGAATCAAAGGAAACAGCTTGGGAGAAATTAAAGGGGCTAAGGTCCAAGCAGTAAGACAAATGTTGGTTTCTGGAACCCTTCAGTGTTATGCACCAAAACTCCTGCAGACTGCTTCACTTGATAACCATTTGTTATCAACCTGAGACAACAGAGGGCAGTGTTGTATCACACTGCACCTTCATGAGGAGGATGATGACTGAGTAGATGTTCAACTCATCCCTATTTGTCAAATTTTCAATTTTATAACTATAACTACTTGAATTTACTTTGAAAACCTGAAAAGCTTGCTTTTCCTGTTAGTAAAAGACCTGGTTCATAAAGCTACTTTTTCCTCCAACTGCAAATGAGGCTTCAGTATTGCAGGGTTTTAAAAAGTTCTAAAATGTTCTTTTAAATGGCAGAGGGACAAAAAAGGCCATGATCATATCTGGCATTGACATACATCTTGGGTGAGTAAAGGTGTGAACCTAAGACCCACTAAGGACACGTTGAGATCTGATCACTCAGACCACATTCAGAGTTGGTCTGGGCCGCATATGTGCACCTTCTTTTAGCAGTGTGTATATTAAAAGGTGTCTTGGGCCACATTGAACCACACTGTTAAATTCTAGAAAAGCTCATAGAGATATACGATGAGTGTGTCAAACATCTTGGCCAATTTGGTTTGCCTGGAACACACCCAGGAATAGACCCAGTCTGTATTGTATTGATTTCTTCTTCTTTCTCTAATTTCCAGCAGACCAGGCATGGGAGGCACATTCCTCCCACCAGTTAAAAATAACGTATTTGGTCTTTGCAAACAGAAATGATGTACGTGTTTATTTGCATATGAAGCCGGGTAGTGAGAACTGATCACAAGTGGTCACTTGAGACGCATGTGGAGACGCATTCTAATGCCAGGTGTGAACTGATATACTTGTGATCGGATCACTCGAGGCGCATGTTAATGCCAGGTCTCAACAGGGCCAAAGATGCGGACGGGTTAGGTTGGTGGGGCTTCAGTTGTACCTGAGCCTACTATTCGTCCCACGCTGATTTCTGGTTCCACCTCTGAAACACAAAAGGGTCAGTTAGCACCATTTGAGGTCAGTCTGATAATGGGAGCATTGGACTTAAATATAAAGCCAACTGCAAATGCCAGACTTTACAGAGTGAGAAGAGGAAGCAGAGGAGGAGAGGTTAGTAGGCTTAATCCCAGTAGGTTGAATTATAATTCCGCGTTTCAATCATTATTCAAAGATGAATAGCCCAATGAAGTGGAAAATTAAGAGCAGAACACCCCCATTGTGTTTTTGCGATTAATATGGTGGTATATGGGGTTACTGATGAGGACTCAATGAGTGAATGAGCACAAACATTTTTGATAGTAAAACAAATGTAAAAATTACGATAGCTAGGTGAAAGTGGTAAAAATGGAAAGCTTTCATTGTTGAGTTAGCAGAGATTTATATTCCATAAAAAAAACAAAGCCCTACAGCCCAGTTTAAAATCACCCGCTTCACTACAGTCACCCAGTATAAAGGCAGAGTCCCATTGCCTCTACCTGTAATTCTTTTCACTTCAGCCCCTTTAGTCAGGACTACAGTTGTCTCTTCTGCATCACTCTCTGTAAACAAAAGGGGGTTAAGACACTGAAGTAAGACCATCATCACTGTAGAACTGTGGAAGCAACTATTAATCATACAACTGTTAAACAAGTCCAAAGTGCTCAGAATATTAAAAAAAATGTTTTCAACAGCAGCTTCAGCAAAAGACAGACAGTGGCTGCGCACAGGTACAGATGCACACAAACAATCGGCAAACACAGACAAAAACAAACCAAATATACCAATATATCATATCTGAACATGCTTAAAGCCGTGTTCATTATGCTCAGATTTTGGGAACTACTGTGTAGTACACCTTTCTACTTCCCCTTTTTGAATCATTAGAATTTCCTTTAAATAAAAAAAAATGTGTCAACTATATAATCATAGGACAGCTGCAGTTTCACTTCACCAGAATGCTGACGAATAAGCTCAACAAAACCACAAAACCCTCTTCAAAACAGAGCAAGGACAAAAGGTTCTCCTTCTGAGAAAAAGACAGCAAAATTCTGCAAATTGTTGTACAAAAGTGTCTTTATTATAATAGTCTGCAAGCACAACACAGTCTCTCCATGTGAGGGCTACTGGCAGATCATATTTCCCCAATTAGTAAACCTCAAACTGCTTCTGTTGATTCTGTAAAGGTGTAACACAACACCTCCGAGACAAGAAAAGAAAATCCCCCATGTTGAAAACCAAGCGGTGGTCATGAATATTTAGAGCACGCTCTTTGAGCAGCTGCTGATCACACTACTAAAGAAGCACTGAAAAGGACAGGAGGAAGGAGAATCCCATTTTGAAGGATCATAGTTATAGGTGTAAGAACAGAATTAAAAGAAAGTATAAAAACCATTTGTATCAATATCTATTTTTGAAAAATGACACAGAGAATCACTCTTAGCAAACGCGCAGAGTTATCAACGACAACATTTTTATGAGCTACTTCCATGTTTTATTTTACAAAAGTTGTTTACGGGTGAAATCGAAAGGTTTAAAAGTTGAGTCTTGTTGGCTACTATGTATAGAAAAGAAATATTAGCAGCTTGGATGGTGGCACACATTCTTTTCTCACCCTACAGGTGTTAATTTGAAGTGTGATTTAACACCCAGAGGTGGTGATTCTGTTAGTAGCACCAGAGCAAACAAATTATAAAGGAATATGATGTTGGGAAGGCCGAAAAAACAGCTAAAGAGGGAAATCAGCCCCCCCCCCCGCATTCTCATTGGTTCACAAAATGTGTACAGATCAATGACAATGGCTGTATTGTAATAATGGAATATATTGGCATCCACAACGGGCAATTACAGAGAGAGCTGGAGGTGATAGAAGAAAGCTTCATTAACAACCAGAGTTCCTGATCATTCTGATTCGGCAGGCACACATCACTGCATTACTTATACAGCTGCATGAAAAGCCTATTTCCTCACTTTAACGCAGTGATACAGCAGACTGTGTGAATTGATTTCAAGGTGGGTGACCAGGTTTCAATTGTGGTTTCAGAGTTGAATGAGACCAAAAACAACAGCTAGAGAAACAAGTGGCAGGTTACAGGCCCCTTGTGTGTCAGCCATAGCAATTCTCAACCATGTTAACTGAGAGCTCTACTGGAGCAGCGACAATGAGTACAACTTAAGTGGACATGGGTTTCTGTCAAACGACCACTCCAGCTAACAAATGAATGACAATGGTCACATGAACCTGCTCTGAAATTGACACTCTGGGGTACCAAGGCAGAGTGAAAAGAGAGTGTAAAACAAATGGGCACAAGAAATGCTGCCTCTGGCCATTGATTACAAAAAGACAAAAATCCACCACAAGAAAAAAAAAAAATAAATAATAATAATAAAAAAATAAAAAAAATCAACAAAAAGGGAACAGAGTTCAGCACTGATCTGATCAATAACTGCAGGCACTCCTAAAACATGTCCGGATTAATCATTAAATTGGGGTTAGTAAGAAGAGTAGGACAGGGCGCAACCTTCTGGATGTGGTGACCATCTGGTGGCTCCTGTCACAGCCCACTTTTATAAGCACCAATCACACACTTTCTACAAGAAACCAGCATGTCAGGGCAAGGGCTTGTTGAAAATGGTAGTAACACAAGATCAGAAAGGCTCTGATTCGGTATTGATATGGCTCATCACTAAGTAAACAGATTTTTCACATGGATTTTATATCCCGGTGAATCCCAAGCCTGTGTTTTCTGTTGCAAGCAGACAGAAACAAAGAACCCAATACAGTAAATAAGCACACACTAGCACTATCAAGCAATGAATGCTTGGTAGTAAAAAAAAAAAAAGGTACAACATAACTACAGGGATACTGATGTATATAATGAGCAGGGTATAAGCCTCTATATGCTCAGTTTGTCCTTGCAGCAGTGACTTGTTCTCTAGCACTATAAATCAAGAACGAGGAAGAGAGATTATCCAGATTTGATCCTCTCAGTGAGACAGCACAGCTTAGCTGACCAGGGAGGAGGGCAGGAGAGACCGTCCACATGCTCATCTTCCCCCTTTGACCCTCTTTAAGCCAAACATCTGGCTCCACAGCACTGCAGAAAGCCAATATTTCTCACTGCAATCAAAGCTCCTCTCCTTTTTGTGCTGCTGAACCGTGCGCTGAGGAGAAAATAAGTCACATTCTTTTGGCTCTCTTCACATCAAAGGGTATCATGCAGCTATTAAAATAAACTGATTGCATATCATTTCAATCCAGTGCAGGTGACAGTACAAGATTGAATGCATTTTACTTCCCTGATTTAGAATTGTGAATGCTAATGCTAATGCTGACTTCAGAGATAAGGGAGTCTTGTCATCATAAACCATTGTACTATGGACCACAGCCAAGGTCATTTGTCAATCAGTTGCTCTGTTAGTGATGAACACACAAAAAGAAAAAGTTTTTTAAGCAATTTTTAAGAAAACTGTTTAGTTCAGTTATGGTAGGAAGTCTACAATCTATAATGTATATATAAACTTACTCAACACTTAAACTAATTTTGATCAGGCAGTTTGCCACAGCGACCACAAAAAAAATGGAAAAAGTGCAACAGTACATCACATAGTGTAAAGGGCAGAGCAAGGTCAAGTGCGGCTATACAGACAGTTTTAAATGCTAAACTTGACTGAGATTTGTGCACAATGGACAGGACAATGTCCACAAGACCAAGAACAGGCATTGTTGGGTTAAAAGATATATAATGTTATAAATAACATAATAATCTAAATGGTGGGCATGGTTAGGAATTAAGTTATAGTGCATTGAGAACCTGAAAGTAAACATATATAGACATCACATACATTTAAAGCTGAATTTGTGCTGGCTTGATGGCCCTTTCAGACAATAACATTGATAGATTCTATTTGTTTATGTATTTTGGCTTTTACACAGGTCTCTGTTATGGTAGAGCTCCATTTTCAAATGTAACAGAATACTTCTTCAGACAGAAAACCAATGCTTGCACCACTGACACATGGCACATAAGACAGTGGAAATCTGCAGACCTTTATCCCCTCACAGTGAGAGCAATGCTGAACAACAGTGATGAGACACCAAGGAAGAAGAACATTCTCAGTTCTCTCACAGGCCAAGTCACAAATTTTGTTATTTTGAAAGATAATGTTTTTCACCATGACTTGAACATTTAAAGAGTGAGGTCAAAGTCTGAAGGGAGCTTACGACAAATATTCCTGCTAACAATAGTTAAAGTAGAGTCAGCTGCTGATAACTAACACTGAGGATAAGGTGGTGCTAACTGGTGGGCCTACACCAGAGCATCAGTCCTGGCATCAACAAGCCATCCTAAATCCACGTATTGCCAACCAGAAAAATAATTCTTCTACTTAAGATCAGTGCTACACATTTATGTATTTTTTGCTTCACACGGGCAGCAATTGGGAAGAGTGGACTTGCCAGGAGGGGGTGCATTACTCTTTCAGAATAAGACTAATCCAAACTGGTTAAGTCTGTATATAAGTAGAAGAAAAAAAAAAAACACTTTCGACAGTGAGTTGTCCTTCTAGCTAGGCTCTCAGTCCGTTTCAAAACAGAGACATTTGTGTTTTCTGTGCCAAATGTTGCTCCCTGAGAATGTTTTCCCAGAAAATACACTCTGTAGGAAGCACAAGCAAAGAAGTTTCAATTTTTTTAAGAGAAATCTTCTAGCCCCCTCTGCTGGATTTTATTAGCTATTTCAGGGAACCCATACAGTGTCATAATTGCCCCCCTCCACCATCATCAGCATGTGTATGCTGATTCTGACTACACTTTTTACCGAAAGAAGTATTTCCTATTGAGCCAAATAGAAACAGTGTAAAAATATCCAGGTCTCTCATCACTACATTTCAAAAATTTGACTCAAAAACTCAATAGTATATAGTATATTCAACATTACTAGGGACACTGAGTTATAAACTACACCCATACATACCACAGGTATTTTTAAATGTAAAGAGGAATTTTAATTTTTCAGTTTTGTGTAAGTCTAAGTATGGAAATCTCAAAATACCATTTCCTATCTACAAAAGCAGATAAGAGAATAAGTAGGATGTTTAAGACAAGTTTTGTTCCAGTTCCCTAGGTAGGGGTGTCAAGATCTACAAAAGTGCATGCACTAATTTGAAGTGGCAGAGATCAAGGAACAAATGTCTGGTGTATGAGAACATCTGATTAGACTCTCCCCACAACATCCGGTGGTCTGGTTAAGTGGAAGAAAAACACATTTAATATAGAGCACAGGCAGTTCTTGCGACATCAACACATAGGCTGATATCCTAACGGTTCAGAAGAGAGACTATAAAATAAAATTGAAGACAAAAAAACACACTGAAATAGACACACAAGTAACTGGCAGTCAGCACAGGGAGGCAATCAGCAAAACAGACACAGATGTCAAACAGACTTGCTCAATAAAAACAAATGGATGATCAGGTGATGAATAAATGTTACAGTCAAACTGGAGATGTCACTTACGAGGCTTCTGGCCCCATACGTGTAGATGTAGCTTCCCAGAGGAGTAATAAATAAAACCCAGGACCAGCATGGGGCACAGGACGAACAGCAGCTTGTGTGTGGGCTTCATGGTCTTGAGTCATTCACATGGCACCATCCAGGTCATCACCTGAAATGACAAGAGGGGAGAGGGACGCTACATTTACACATCCCCAAAGACAAATTGATCTTACAGTAGCTGAAATACAAAATTAAAACACCAATGATGTAATAACATACAGCAAGAGCAGAGAGGAACACATTTTCCCCTATTTTTTTGTAACCCTGTTAAAGCAGAAAGGAGAAGCAAATAGTCTATTTGTGACCATTTAATCAGTGGACACAACACTGAGTAGTTATAACTGCTACACAGATATCAATTGTCCAAATTGTTTTTCAGTAGTTCACAGATAAACACACCCTCACTCCAACAGAAAACATGACATGATAATGACAAACGCAAGTGTAGTTTTTTCATCCCCAAAATCTTGGCATAATCCACAGATTTCATTAAAAATAAACCCAGTTAGAAGACAACATGATGTGCAGTGTGCAGAATTTCTCCCTTTGTGATTTAAAAATAAATGGGGCATCTTTATTTCATGCTGAGGGCTAATACCTCTGCAAAAACATGCATATTGACTTAGCTACATAGAATGTTTTCGTTGAAAATGCAACTTGTTGATACTCTATGACATATCTAACATTAAACGCAATGTGTAGTTCTATAGGTTAAATACAAACTTCAAATTGGTACTATAAAAGTTACCTGACAAACAGCCAGGTGGTTAGATTGATCACTCCAGACTTGGAGACAGTAACTCACATGAAAAGCAGACACCTGTACAATAAATTCAACAGCATGTACTGTATAATACAGTGTGGCCTATACAAGTGCAACTTTTATGAGTCTAGTAACATAACATATAGAACATAACATCCATTAGCATAGTTAACTGCCCGCTATACGTAGCATTTCTGGATTACTTGTGACATTACATTTTATAAGTAAAGGGAGTTTATCAGGCTATATTAATGACAGAAAAAAATATTAAACAATACAATTTTGCAACAGAAACATGTTACATCCTAACCGTTGGTTGTACCAAGGCGAGGCTTGCTACATCATATTTAACGGTTTTGAGCAGAAGCAGTGACCGTCACCTCACATTACACCGTTACAAAAGCTTTGTATTTCAGGCTATGTCGAAGGTTAGGTGTTTATTTTCATTCCTACGCCGTGAATTTTACCTGTCGAGCTGTGTGACTCCTTTACTGCAAACGAAGTTCAGCAGCTAGTTAGCAAAACAAACATAACGGAACTTTATGGTCACGTAATTCAACGCTATGTCACAGTTTGTCTAAATACAATGGCTACTTAAAAGACAACCTGGGGTTCGTCTTGCTTTAAAGGCTCCGTTTACGCCCTAAGTTTTAAAACGATACAACGAACACGACTAACGGTTACCGGACACTTGGAAACAGTTTAAATAAGCACTGTAGGAAAAACGCAGAGAATATACCATTAATGTTAGCTTATGCTAGCCAGTCGCTATGCTAACAACGCTACGTTGGCATACTGGAGAGTTTTCCTTGATCCCCGTCGGCAGGCCTGCAGCACTGGAACAACACAGCACTGGTTTGGAAATTATGTGGCCAGACATGGGCTTAAGTACCACAGCAAGCAGAATAGGTGGCCGGCGCTGTCCACACATGTAGGGTAAATAATGGCATGTAACAACAGCGAGGGTAGCAAAGTCTGATGAGAACAATACTGAGGTAATCCGACTGATGTTGGAGAATCCGAGACCAACGGTTCGCCAAAAAATGAACCACAAAATCTCTATCGAGGTAAACACGACGTAGTAACGTTTTGCCATTTCCAATTAATAGAGATAATTGTAGACATTACCTGTTCTTTTCTCCTGAGTCTTTGGGTCAGAAACAATGCCAGCCTTAGTTTAAATAATGGATTGGTCGATAAAACGACCGTGTGCTCCTCTCTCTCCAAGTGATCTTGATAAAATGCGTGAAAGTCCCTGGGTCTGTAAGAGCAAGACCACCAGCCTGACTGTGTGTTTCCCCTACTGTTTCACCAGCTCCAGTTCGTATCAAGACTGGCAGAAGGAATAGGCACCCCCTCCATCAACACAATCATCTGCAGCGGCAGCTTGCTGGTCTACAGAAACCAGGTCTGCCACGGACAGTCACATGAGATATCTCTGTGAATTACGATGCCCCCTCCTGTTTTAGCAGAGCTAAAATGAATGCACCTTTTCATCTGGTTCCTCACGTGGTGCTGCTGTCTGCTCGTCAGCTGTTAACATCCCATTGTAACTGGATTTGTTTTTGTATTTATAGCCAACAGACACATCAACCCCCCCACCCCGCCACCGAGTTGTAACAGTCCTTGCTCAGCAGCAATAACAGAGATGGAATAATGTATGGCGCTTGTTGAACTGGCTGCCCCACACTACAGTGGTATGTGCTTGGCCAGCACTATTTTGTGATTGACTGTACAGGTGAGAAAGCACGTTTTCGTCCCACAGTCATGGTTGAATTTGCTGAAATCCAAAGACCTAATGGGCTGTTAGTGCTGTAAAAGTGGTGTTGCAGTCTGATGCATTTTAAGTAAGACAGCTTAGTCTAGGTTGAATCCTTTTTTGTATGCCTCTGTTTGAAAGTTAGGGAAATATTTCTTATTATTCATAAGTAAATGATTACTTCCTGGTAGACCATGTGCTTTATGATTCATTCTGGTATCTGCCAGTATGATAATGTTCCTGTCTATGAACAATAAGCACCTATAAAGTCGTTTGGTGAGGTCACAATGACCTTTGACCACCAAATTCAAATCACTTCACTTTTGAGTCCAAGAGAGTGTTTGTGGCAGATGTAATGAATTTCGGTTGAAAAATGTGATTTTTAAAGGTGTGACAAAAAAAAAACCCAAAAGTTGTGTTAGGTATGACTGATCCAAGATAATACTGGAAAAGAACCATACATCTAGAGGAGCCATAATCACTGAGGGCTCACCATTTATACTAGAAAACCAGTCATCAGCCACATTTTCAGATACTTTAACCCATATTCCTTTT
The DNA here is from genome assembly GCF_002260705.1 of Seriola dumerili. NCBI lineage: Eukaryota > Metazoa > Chordata > Actinopteri > Carangiformes > Carangidae > Seriola > Seriola dumerili. Next base: position 3,208,421 of record NW_019174481.1, read on the forward strand.
GGGTAAATTATAAATACTTAGATGTTTTTTCTCTTTCTCTAATTTTCTGTTATTAATGGAACCTGACATTTTATAAAGATTGTTGCCGGACCAAATTAAACCACAGTCTGCCATCACAGATAATATTTTAAGGGAGAATAAGGCAACATTCTGTCAACTCATGTTTCTGTGCACACATGTCCAGTCAAACTCAGCTTCAGTTGTCTCTACCCGTGTAAAGCAGTCCTAAACACTGGCTGTCAATCTTGTAAACTGAATGTGAAGAGAGTGTGAGAGATTTACACACTGATGTTCCCATAAATGTGAACTGACCGTTTTGTTTCTCAAGTTTCTAAAAACAGGAGTACTGATTTGAAAAGGTGAGGAACTTAAACTCTGCTCTACTAAGATGCTTTAGAAACATGGGCCCTGCAGACTTTGTATGTCATCCACCATCCCAGTTGGGCTTTTACCCAATCATGTGTCTGCTCACATCAGATTGTTATATAGCAGCAGATCCATAGTCCTGTCCTTCACACCTGCTCAGTTTACTCTGTTAATTCAGTTTTCCTCTCAGAACGTGCATCTTATTTATGCCCTGACATTTATAAGGCCTCATATCCTACATAAGCAGTTGCTGGGCTGAGAGCCAAGGTAAGAGAGAGTGGCTGAGGATGTGTGTGGGTGGGGGGGTTTATTCTGCTTTTGCCCTGCAAAGATTGTGGCAGAGTAGCATACCAATCTATTAATATTGAATCAAGCAGGAAATACAATCTGCTCACCCACTGTTCTCCATCTGGGGTCAGGGGATTAGCAGGAGCTGGGAGAATAAGATATATACACAAGCAACTACAACCACACACACACACGTAGCCTGTAGAAGTCGGAGGCTAGTGGGACTCCTGGTGAGTTGGCAGCACTTTCATGGCCTTTGGCACACGGACCATTTGTTTACATCACACTTACAAGAGGGAATGATCAATGGCCAGAGAAAACAATGGCAGTTTCCATTCTCTGATCCTGCCTGGGAAGGGCACTGTTATCTATTTGTCCGCCAGGATATACAGCCATATTCCTGAAGGGGAAAGCACTGTTTGTTTTATACATCCACAGACTGTAATGCATTTACTTCACGGTAAATCATAAGTCTAGCTGCCAAGATGTAGCCACATCAAAACAATTAGATCCTCCAGGCCTCAAAACGTGATTCAGTAATTTCACAATGTGGTTTTCCTCCTTCTACTCTGTCATGCTCCATTACTCTAATTATTGTCAAACTGGCAAGGGTATAAGTAACAGATAAGTTTAGTCTTGAGTGACATGTCATGATAATGAAAATACACACTAAAAATCAAATCTTTCAGTCAGTGCATATTGCAGAATCAGTGCCACTAGCAACGATACCATGAGGTCCATCACTGGAATTAACATTTTATCTTCTTTGTGTGTAGTCAGACAGTTTCCACTGTGCACAAGCTCACATTTAAACCCACTCCAAGGGCTTAAAGGTACAAAAGATCAGTGGGTGATGGAAACAGTGAAATCAGGTTGAGTCATTTAATAATACCGTATAGTTTACATGTAACTGATAATAGTGGGAGGTAGCAGCTGTGCAAAAGCTCAACCTCAAAGAAGAAGCTCATCAGATATTGTGAACCTTATCACAAAATCTGTGTTCACTGTAACATCTAACTCCTAATTTCCTGAGTAATGAATACCCTTTCAAAGGACCTTAATCTGTGTTCTTTTCCTTCAACTCTGTTGCAAACTACTGTAAATCACCAAAATCTAGTGAGCCATACCATTAACAACTGTATTTTTCGTTAAAAGAAAAAAGAAAAGCATTTACAATGTACTCACTGCTCAATAGAATCACTAATTATTGAAATTCCAACATGAGTAGAGCCAAACTTTAATGTGGCAAAATAAATAATTGATTGTTGTATCATCTGAAGTATAGATTAACCACCTGCTTAATGGCGTGGCTTTTGCTGTAATGGGCAGACAGCAGGAAATGAAAGCGCTAATGGCATTCTAATAGATCCCTTAGGAAAATGATAAGTCTAGAGTGGCTGTGTCTGAATGAACAACACTCTTGCTTCTCATTTGTTTTATTTATTTACCATGCTACGAACCATCTTGACTGCAGCTACTTATTCACAGTGGCAAGAGAAGTATGTGAACCAATTGGAATTCATTGGTTTTCTCATTGGTTCTACTCATTAACTCACTAATCATAAAATGCAATCTGAGCTTCATCCAAGTCATTAATGTAAGCAGACAGTGTCGCTACGCTAAAATCACACAAAAATTATAATCTTTTTTGTGGGAATGAAAGTTCCATAAGTACAGTCATTATTATCAGTGACTGTCATGTCTAGAAACTTGGACTGCCTTTACACAACAGCAATTGAAAATATTTTGTCAGGATTGGAACTGCAAATTAAACTAATTTAGACACAGAAATTACAGTGTGTACAGCTGCTGTCTAGTGCTCAAAGGAAAAGTTGACAATTTGGTATATATGCGTATTCGCTTTCTTGCCAAAAGTTAAATGACCATGTCTGTATGGGAAATATGAACCTAGAGGTGGTTAGCTTATCTTAGCAAGCAGTTAGCAGCAGCAAAAAGACAAATTTTGGGTTTTGTGTAGTAGCTCCAGGGCATACCTCCCACATATAACTACAACTTAAGGTTTTTACTTTTCAGTTTTCATACAGATCAAATCAACATGTCGTCAAAGTGAAATTTTGAAGTGCTGGTAAGGAGATTTTAAAAAAAAAATAATTGGACAGAGCCAGGCTAGCTGTTTTCCACTGATTGCAGTCTCTGGGCTAAGCTAAGCTAATAAGCTCTAGGCTGTAGCTTCGTATTTAGCGTACAGACATGAGAGGGAATGGGAAAAGGAACGGGCATATTTCTCAAAATGTTGACTGAATGACTGGTGCTGTAATAACAGGAGCACCTAATAGAATGACAGAACAATATAGCAAAAAAAGTTACAGAAAATAGGGGAAAATAAGGAAAAAATGTTGTGATCTGCCTCTATTATCTTTATATTTGGACTTTTGTTTATTTCCTGTTTTACTTTGAAATCACTTACCTTGTGGGCCTCATGGTTGTTTTACTTCCTCGCTTTGTTTTCTTTTCACACTTTTGTGATTGTCCATCCCACCATAATGTGTTTCACCTGTGTCCTATTATCCCAGCCTCCCTTGTGTATTCACTCTCCGTGCTCCCAGTTGTCTTTGTCAGTTTGTCTGTTGAGTTTCCCTGATGTTTCCTCATGTTCCCGTGATTGCTCTTTAGTTTTGCCTATCGTTTGGATTTTCTGGGTTTTGTGTTCCTGCATGTACTTCAATTTTTACACCAGCATCCTGTACATTTTTGGACTTTTGTATTATTTAAAACTCCTTCTTTGCACCTACCACCTTTAGTTGTCTGCGTTTGGGTTGAGTTACCTTTCATTCCTTCTTGCTGCACTATTTCAGTGGCAGTTGACTGAGTCAGCATTATCTCATACACCAGACAGTAAAACACTATGCCGCATGTGTCCTGATTTCTTTGGACTAATGATTCGCATCTAATGAAATATGTAAAGGCACCTAAAAATGGCAGTCAAAGAGATGAGAGTGTGAGGTGATGTGCAAAGCAGTAGTCACCATTCCAGTAAACACTTAAAAAAGTAGAGCCTGGCAGTGATCTCGTTCACATTCTTTCCTCTCTCTCTCTGTTTATCTGTCTCATAGATTATCTATTTTCTCCCATTCAGGCACTTGAATTTTATCTCTCTCTCCCATGCATGACTTCATTAAACACATGTAATGTGCTTATTCAAGTTTCCAATTCAAATAAACACAAGAAAGCAAGGGTTCTGGTTATTCAGTAATGACTGAGCAGATAAAATAAATTCAGAAACAGCCATATTGAGCTTTGATTTAGGATTCTGTGCCATGTCCAGATAGTTAATCATCGGAAAATACAACCATTTTAAAACAAATAGTTCATCATTTTGGAAAATCGGCTTCATGGTTTGTTTGTTTGTTTGTTAGATGAAAAGATCGTTACCACTCTCCTGTCTGTGTTAAATATGAAGCTACTGCCGGGAGATGGTATTCTTAGCTTAGCATGAAGACTAGAAATGGGTAGAAAGCTAAAAAATTAAAAACTGTGAAATATATAATCTGCATATTGAACATGCTAAATGAGTAGAATATACATGGCTTTTTTATCGACTGCGCTGCTTACAGCATCACTTCTACCTTCCTGGAGTGAACCAGAGTTTATTTTAAGCCCAACGAGGCCAAGGTCATGAATTCATCCTTGACCCACGAATAATTCCTGTTTTTGTTTCGAGCCTCTATCTATGCCAGTGCAGATACTGTATCTGTGGGAAAAAACATTACCACATAAAGAGAGAAACAAATATTACATATTTGGATGATATAAAAACATTTAGGCTGCTAAAATTGTCTCACCATAATCATGCATGACAGTGCATGTTATCCATACTATCAGCCGAATGGGGCCTCTGCAGTATGGATGTGACTTACAGTTAACTTCTTTTAACATAGATATTGATTTGCTTTTAAATATTAAGTTGTGTAACATATTTTGGTTTTGAAATTTTGTGGCTAAACAACCTTGCCTCTATTTTTTAACTTAGGTATAAACAGACAATACCTTTTCAGATGCAGTTCTAAAGTTCTTAATCCAAAGTATCACACAGACGAGCACGAGCAGTGAATGACTAAACGATCAAACACTCACATAGTGCCCTTTCATCTAATATCAATGTACCATTAACAGGGGGGATTTGAATAGCAAAACAATGGTGCCCCAGATTATTCCAATTAAATAAATGCAGCACAGTACAGTATCTCTGTATGCAAACACTTGTTGCCCAGTAACAAGATGGGTAGCAAAATCTATGTGGTGAGTTACACCATAAAAATACAGCAGGCTATTTTTGACACGTCATGTAAAGAAATAGCTGTTATTTGGCTATAAAGTATTATTTTAAACTTATCTTGGGTCCAGATAAAAGGGGAAATTTGGTTTGACCTTTGTACCAGAAGGTAGCAAGCAAACTGAAAGCTTGTTTAAATCAGCTTATATTGTGAAAGGTATTTTGTGGGACTTGGATCTTTTCCAAATTATTCGGACATTTGTCTAAACAACAGGATTTTGTGAAAAAACATAACACATTTGCATCTATTATTTAATAATAGTTAATCAATTAATTATCATATAAAGATTATAAAAAGCTCTATGTGACTCCTGTGTTCTTGGTTACCACCTCTAGCCATTATTACCTATAATTTATTCGTCTAAAGTCCCTCTGCAATGAAAATTAATGTTTGTTGCAGCAAGAACACTATGTTGGTTCTTATGCCAATTATAAAATGGCAAATAATTTACCTCCCAGCCATAAAGCCACAGACCACAACACACAACAGCATGCATAAGGTCAAAATACCTGGGTCATGCAGACCACACATTAACCACAGAGGGTTTCTACATCGATTTAGGATTGCTGACTGAAAACTCCTTGTAACATTGTCTCTTTCTCTTTCTTAAAAACAAGGCAATTTTGGTGTTTCATTTGTGCTAGAAACAGGGAAAGATTGCGTGCTTGCAGACACAAGATTGCTTTGACGATTATGGGCTCGATCATCATGTGAGAGCGTGGGGCCAAAGTAGAGCCTTAAGGAAACCTATAGGCTTAGATTGTTGCTGTCTGCTGCTTAATGAGGTGGCAACAAGAGGGAGTCCCATTAGAATATAACAGAAATAGTGCTGTACATGATCTCAATAGCAGCTCAGTTCATGCAGCATAGTTTGTACAGAAATGGCATCTGTATGGCTAGGCACAGTTTTTTTTTTTTTCAAACAGGAAGGATACTTAAAATCCATCACTTTGATATCAGCATCATAAGCAGCAAGCAAGGTGGTGTGAGATGAGCAGAAATACTTGAAATATATAGCACATGTAAAAGCAAATGGTAGCATAAACAGCAATGTCAAAAGGAGCTTATGAGTCAGTATAGGAAACAGCTATGAATGGGTAGCAACTTGCACAAAAAACAGTTGGCTGTCTTTGTGTTAATCTACTTCTTGACTTATGCTTTCACACGCTCGTAGCCAGACTTTCTGTCTCCAGCACTGATGCAAAAACGCTCTCGTGTGTGTATATGCACATACTTGGTGTTTGATATATCACCACTACTGCGGTGGACTGCAGATAGGCAAAGTGGCAGCAGAAACACAGCAAAGCGCTTGTTTTTGTGTGTGTGGGGAGGCTTGCAAGAAGGAGGAAGTCTCACAGCAGGAGCCACATTGTGTAGTAGTAGTCTGCATGCACTGCTTTCAAAAGACAAGTGGTTCACCTTAGGTCAGGAAAAGTCTCAGTCACCATACATTATGCCAGACTTCTCATTTTGGTAAATTAATATGTAATATGTCAGTCTTTTTGATGCCGTAGCTGTCTTTGAAAATCCTGTGTAGAGTATTGTGCTTGGCAAATAAATTATTTGGTAGTCACATTCACCTAAAGCCACAGAGAAGATTTATTGCTTTTGTTTGCTGCTGTGAGGATTGAGTGAGGCAGCATGAGCTCAACTTTTCAGAAACCCTCCAGTTACACAAGACTGCAATAAATTAGGATTACATTTTTTGGTTTTCTACCTCCGTTCATTTTTAATGTCATTTGCTTTGTCAATTTTTCATTTCGATAAGAATCATGCACTGATGCAGGAACACACTTTGAGCCAGACAAAAAGCAACCATTATCAATCCAGAAAGGCAGAAAGAAACTGAGTATGTATTACTCACTGAGGTTTCCAACAATCCCTTTTTGATGGAGATCTGCAGTCCAGCTGTGGTCAGAGTGTATGGCTATGTAACCAACAGTGGTTAATCAAGCTCAGCTGTCAACAGCCTTAAATGTTGACGTGTGAAACACTGTACACCCCTGTTAACTGACCAGTGGCTTATGTCCGACTTTCTCCCTCGTGAGGTGCTTTGGGTAGAAAAGTCCACTGTCTCTGACATGGAAATGATTAATGTGAGTGCAAGCAGTTTTGACAAGCACCGAGACCAGAGCCAAATCCTGAAGGATTAAATAATAAATATAATGGACTTGAATTTGACATTCATATTCACCGGGGGGAAGAAGACACAGAAACTGATGGTTAAAGGAAAATAAATATTATAGGAAACCACCTTGCACTTACAGTAAGGTGTCAGCTCTGAGTAGAAGATTTGTCTAAAATAAAGCAGCTGTGAGTGAAACCAACCAAAGACAAATAGATTCTCAATGTCTATTACAAGCCATAATGAATCTTTTTTTTAAACTAGTTTCACTGAGGAAGAACAAGGTTTCCTGTTTTTGCAGGCTAAACACCCCATGACAGTGTTGTAGCATCAGCACAAAAAGTGTGTTAATGTGGTGAAAGGTATCTGCTCTCATGTCAGATTAAGGCAACGTAGCTGAGCAGTTGCAGCAACAGTACCAGCTAATGAGTTGACATCCCAGTCATTTAAAAGGATTAGAGTTTTCAAGCGTGATCTCTCACACACCCATGGTAGAATTTAATAAAACCTAAGGGTACCAAGTGCTTAATTGTTATCAGGAGCGCTTAATCTCTCCGACACATCTTGACATTTGTTTGTTCATTACAGGAAATCCTGCATAGGTGCTCTTTTTTCACACATTTTAGCTAAATATATACACAGGGAAAATGTGTGTGTAAACTACTACCAGCAACTCTCATGAAAACCAATAAAAGGTTGTAAATTAGAGTCAGTTAAATAGTAGAAGAACCTCCTATCAGATGTTAAAATATCCAAAGTTAATTGATTTTACACTTCTATTCATCTTTGAGTGACTCACTTTACTTTTGGTCTTTGTACACAGTTAATCATTTATCTCCCCGTTGCCCCCCCATACAAAAGTTTGCAATGTGCAAAAAGTCAGTTAAACTCTTGACAGTTGGCTAACTGACAAACTGGAAAGGCGCCTCGCTCAGGAAATGACATGAAGTGGTGTTGGAGGTGGGGGTGGGGGTAGATAGGCCATAGCTCTGCGAGATACGTAAGAGCAGGAGGATTTTGTTATGTGCTAAGTATCATGGATGGTTTGTTGTCAGATGTGACTGAGATGTCATAAGCTGCAATGCTTATATGAAAACACAGTACGTGTTTTCCATCAGCTCAACACTCCAGCTTTTAGCAATACGCTAATATGCTGCACTATATAATGCGTAATGGTCAGCTTTTTATTTACTGTTCACCTTACAAGCAGATGTCTCTCCAGCTCTTAGCTTTCTGTGTGTTGAGTAAAATGATCGAAGCTGCTGCTCAGTAAAGCAGGATTATCATAAACAATTTAAATACTGTGATTATGATCGAAGCTGCTGCTCATCAAAGAGACGATGCTGGTGACTCCATAAGCTGTGACTACATTTGGGTGACAAGAACAGTAAAGGACTGGTTAACAACGATGTCTGAAAATCAAACATCAATGGCACAAAGTAACCTGAGCTGTGTCACTTGACTATCATGTGAGTCGTCAGACAATAATACCCTACTAACAGAGGGGCCTGAGGGAGCCACAGCTGCCGGGTCACAGACGAGGGATGAGGGATGGTGTGAGAGTTTAGTTATGGAGGCATGCTGAGAGATAGAGAGTGGATGTGAAAACAATAATTGAGCCATTTGCTTGCATGTTCCCACTCTGTTTCTGTTTCCATGTCTGCGTGACAAAATGTTAGTCCTTGCATTGACAGATTTTTTCACTCCATTAGAATTCATTCAGAGTTGTGCTCCTGGCCACTAGAAAAAATGTAAGTCCAATAGTAACTCTACTTTTATCCCTGTCAGTGTCTTCTCACCAACTCTTGAGGCAAATATCTGGCACTGGTTTATCCAAATGCTCCACTCTGTTCATTATCTAGTTGCCAACTTTAGTGAAAAGAGCTACGTGCTGCCTCATGATAGCAGTGAGAATGAATCAAAACAGAAATGTTGTGGGCCATCAAATCAAATCCATCAAATAAAAGACACCAAACCTCTGAGGGATAAGTGGAGGCATGAGACAACGGATGTGTCCTCTGTGGGTTCATCGCCATGACAAACTGTTACTTCCATTACATGTAGTTTATTTCATGTCTATTCTTGTAGAATCAAAGACAAAGCATTTCACAGATTAGTAATTAAAGAAACTTGTATTTCTTCAGCCTCAAATGTAGTAAAGAAAGTCTAAAACGACTCTTTCTGATTACTTATACAGTGCATCCGGAAAGTATTCACACCCCTTCACTTTCCCCACATTTTGTTATGTTACAGCCTTATTCCAAAATGGAATGGAAAATTTTTCCTCATCACTCTACACACAATACCCCATAATGACAAAGCGAAAAAGATTTTTTAGAAATTCTTGCAAATTTATTAAAAATAAAAAACTGAAATATGGCATGTACATAAGTCTTCACACCCTTTGCTATGACACTCAAAAGTGAGCTTAGGTGCATCCTGTTTCCACTGATCATCCTTGAGATGTTTCTACAACTTGATTGGAGTCTACCTGTAGTAAATTCAATTGATTGGACATGATTTGGAAAGGCACACACGTGTCTATATAAGGTCCCACTGTTGACAGTGCATGTCAGAGCAGAAACCAAGCCATGAAGTCAAAGGAATTGTCTATAGACCTCCGAGACAGGATTGTATCGAGGCACAGATCTGGGGAAGGGTACAAAAACATTTCTGCAGCATTGAAAGTCCCGAAGAGCACAGTGGTCTCCATCATTTGTAAATGAAAGAAGTTGGGAACCACCTGGACTCTTCCTAGAGCTGGCCGCCCAGCCAAACTGAGCAATCGGGGGAGAAGGGCCTTGGTCAGGGAGGTGACCAAGAACCCGATGGTCACTCTGACAGAGCTCCAGCGTTCCTCTGTGGAGATGGGAGAAACTTCCAGAAGGACAACCGTCTCTGCAGCACTCCACCAATCAAGCCTTTATGGTAGAGTGGCCAGACAGAAGCCTCTACTCGGTAAAAGGCACATGACAGCCCGCTTGGAGTTTGCCAGAAGGCACCTAAAGGACTCTCAGACCATGAGAAACAAGATTCTCTGGTCTGATGAAACCAAGATTGAACTCTTTGGCCTGAATGCCAAGCGTCACATCTGGAGGAAACCAGGCACCTCTCATCACCTGGCTAGTACCATCTCTACGGTGAAGCATGGTGGTGGCAGCATCATGCTTTGGGGATGTTTTTCAGCAGCAGGAACTGGGAGACTAGTCAGGATCGAGGGAAAGATGAACGGAGCAAAGTACAGAGAGATCCTTGATGAAAACCTGCTCCAGAGCGCTCAGGACCTCAGACTGGGGCGAAGGTTTACCTTCCAACAGGACAACAACCCAAAGCACACAGCCAAGACAACGAAGGAGTGGCTTCAGGACAAGTCTGTGAATGTTCTTGAGTGGCCTGGCCAGAACCCAGACTTGAACCTGATTGAACAATTCTGGAAAGACCTGAAAATAGCTGTGCAGCGACGCTCCCCATCTAACCTGACAGAGCTTGAGAGGATCTGCAGAGAAGAATGGGAGAAATACCCCAAATACAGGTGTGCCAAGCTTTTAGCTTCATACCCAAGAAGACTTGAGGCTGTAATCGCTGCCAAAGGTGCCTCAACAAAGTACTGAGTAAAGGGTGTGAATACTTATTCACATGCGATATTTCAGTTTTTTTATTTTTAATAAATTTGCAAAAATTTCTAAAAAACCTTTTTCGCTTTTGCATTATGGGGTATTGTGTGTAGATTGATGAGAAAAAAAAGGAATTTAATCCATTTTGGAACAAGGCTGTAACATAACAAAATGTGGGGAAAGTGAAGGGGTGTGAATACTTTCCGGATGCACTGTATATCTCCTCCTTTTCTTTTGGGGGGGGTGCGGTTTGTATTATAATAATAATAAATGAGCACACTGTCATATGATCTGAGCTTCTGCACAAGCCAAACTGAACAGACTATAACGAGGAAACTGGCACAATTCTCTCATGAATTCACATGACCCTGGTGTGTTCAGTCATGATACGCCCTCCGCTATTACCCCACATAAAAATCACTTTGTTCTTTGCGATGATCCACTTCACTGCGTCACATTTGAGTAGTACTTAACCACACAGTAGCTCTTTCATTTCATTTTAGCTCCCACAGACTCAATGAAAACACCCGCTGGTGACAGAAAATAATAGCACAGCAAACCAAGACAGAGCAGCTAATTAAATATTTAAGCATGCAGCAATGAGTCATGGAGTTTTGTATCCCAAATAAGAAACCAATTTCTCTCACAGTGAAATAATTCTCAACTAAAAAGATGCCTGTTAACAAAAGCATGAAAACAGTATCCTACGGGAAAACAGTGTTGAACATCACTTTTCACTTCACCAAGTAAATCCTCATTTAAGATGTAAACTTCCGACTGTGATAAAAAAACCCCAAATGTGAGAAAATAGAGGGACTGTATTTTCGTCTTTATATCCTTCACGTTACTTTTTATAGCATTTACAACTTTGTACATGTCGCCACTTAATTCCTCACACGTGGCAGAGGCTTAAGGGTTGAATGCAAGCAAAGCAGCTCGAGCTGGCACCGTCTGTCAGCAGATGCAACCGGAGACAGGGTTGGCTTGGCAGATGTTATGATCCTGTGTGGATGTGGAGCCTGGGAGGAAAAGGGCGCAGAGCCAGCAGTGGTGCTTAGAAAAGGCATCTGCAGGTGGTAGCTATCTACCCACCATCTGTCTGTGTCATAAAGGGCATTGTCTCTGACCAGTTCCTCAGTGCCTGACTCAGGTTCATTTCATGACATACAATAGAGATACAGTACTTGAATCCAGTTAGAGAGTAAACCACAGATGGTTTAAGATTTCTTAAAATGGTGAAAAGTTAGATAGAAAATTATGAGCTAAAAAGGCCAGTCCAGTTTTGACCAAGTCTAAATTAAATCAAAAATATATATATTTTAATCTGACTTGTGAGTGTGTAAATGTGCCCACTACATAGTGCCCTAAAAAATTCCACAATGGTACGAAAAAAGCACTTAATGCTAACTACTCCAAAATGCTAAGCACCGCATTTTAGATGAGATTTCAGTGATGATGCAAAATGACAATGATTCATAAGTATCAATGTACAGCTCACTATTAAGTAAACTACTGAGTGTCCACTATACAGGGAGTAGTGAATGAGTGGACAAGGGGGTAATTTCAGACACAGCTCATGAGTCTACAACCATGCTAACAGCTCTGTGGGTCTGTTATGGACAGTGGGACTGTCAGCTAAATGCTAAGTTTAGCATGCTTTCGTCCTGACAATGACAACAGTAACTTGTTGATATTTAGCTGGTATAAAAAAGCAGAAAAGAGTGCTACTGGGAAAATACCATGGATTCTGAAATGAAGCTCTTAACTAAGGGGTATGACATCACAACAGCCAATACCATGACCGAACCAAAGACTGAGACACACACCAATGGCGTCATAAAAGACAACAGGTTAAAAGCAGAAGGGGAATGCCTACTCTGAAACATCACTGAGGTTTTTAGAGGAAGTAAGAGTGAAGGCGAAACTGAAGGTGGTAGGATGTTTGTAACCATTTCTTACTACCAGCCTGCAAGTGAATGACCACATTCAGCCAGTTCAAACAAATTGTATGAAATTTAAGCAGAATGTTATGGTTAACCTGAAGGGTAGTTTACCACGAGAAAACTGGAACTAGGGCATTTCTTTTCATTTAAAATGACTAAATCCAAAAATTCCCCAGAGGTCTTACACTGAACCAGACAACATGACTCCTTTCAATAAATTTTCAGAGAAATGTTGACTTCCTCGGGGCACACAAAGCATACGCTGTGCACATGGGTAACTATAATCGGTTTTACCTGCGTGCATGTTTTTGTGTGTGTGTGTGTGTGTGCGTGTGTGTGTGTGTGCGTGTGTGTGTGTGTGTGTGTGTGTGTGTGTGTCTTTTAGGGAGTGAACAGAGATAAGATATGCAAAACATGTAAGCATCAGCATATGCCAGATATATGCCAAGAATTATAGGGGATTAGAGAAAATCTTCAACCTTTAAATTTGTGATCAAATCTGAAAAACAAATGTACGCACGTTTATAAAAAAAAAAACAGAAGTAGCCCCAGAAATATGCACGTAAACCTTCATTGTTAAAAAAAAAAAAAAAAAAAAAAAAACATTTTCCATGGGAAATTATGAAAATGCTTTATTTTAATTCTCTAATTTAGAATTAATAAGCAGTATATAGAAACATAATAACGGTTTATAACACTATGCTTTAGTTGGAAGCACATACTGGAACATTTTTGTGTGTTGACACCTACTAAATTCTCCTGTGAAACATCTATAACATAAAAATGAATCATTGACTATATAACATTTATAATATATATGTATTCATAATTTATATAAGTATTACATTTAAACATTGTCATTCTATTTAATAATTTAGTTTATATATTCATAAATACATCTACTGATTCTAAGCTAAAAGAATAGACTAACAAGCTCAGCATGTCTTCATACACCAGTTATGGATTTATGTGCTTACAGCTGCATTATAGTAAGTTAAATGCTCCATTACAGTCCATGCTCTGCTAATCAATTATGTCACATTTCTTCAGGCAGTTCAGTTTGTTGGTCACGTAGGGAGATACTGCAGATTGCATACCAGCAGTAGAAGTAATACACTACGTACTGTGCATCTGGTTCAATTAAAAGTCCATTAAAGGTTATTGATTTAATTCAGCCCTGTGGATTTTGAGAAGACAACAGCTTGAGTGTGAAACTTTTCAGAACTCATCTTCAGCTCAGTCGGCTGTTTTTGAAAACTGCCTGCAATAGTTGTTGATTTCATTAGCCATGTTCTGGGTTGGGCTAGATGGAGGTTTGCCACAAAATGTCAAATATCACTAAGTTTCATAATGTGTAAGCAGCTGCAGCAGTTTTTGTTAATGTTGAAATTAACAAATTAAACTTTTTGCGACCCCTGTCTTTTAACTGATGTAAGAGTGGAAACTGGGGATGATCATCTGATTTTGTATAACTGGACTCGATGACTTGCTTGATTTATACCACAGTAAATTAGGACTTACTTGAGACTTGGAGGTTAAGACTTGAGACTTGCTTGTGACTCACTTGTGTGACTTACTCCCACCTCTGGTATAGAGTCTTCCTGTACAGGATTCACTGGGCGGACCTTTATGGGAGGCAGAAGGTTGAGATTTAGTAAAAAAAATAATAATTCTTGGAACTTTCTTGTCAATAACAGTTAAGTTGGCTGTGACGTTTGTGCAACACAGACATGTTCAGATATGTTTCAGATATTTTATTAAATGCTTACATTGCAAACATTGTCTGTCTGTGAAATTTGCAATGCAAACATGACTGTTTGCAAATTTGCATGTTTTATTTCTTAAAAGGAAGCTTCATAAAGTGAATGATTATTCTTGTTGTGATGACTTTTCACAAGTGCAATGCTTGGCTTTTGTGGAATGTGCTTTTAAACTGGTTTGGTTGAATGACCTCCAATGCTGCAGCTGTTAACCTGTTTTTACAAGATCACGACCATTTAAGTACTGGGGTGCAAAAAGTTAGTGGCCACAGGCCAGAAAACCATCAAGTAACTGTCTCAAATAAGCTTAAATATTTTTGTAAGATTGTTATAATAAATCATAAGTAATAAATCTACCACAGTCTAACATCCTGGACTTCACAGAGGTTTAAAAGAGTGCAGTGATGCAGAGAACCAGGAGAAATCTGTCTTATCAAATTCCAGCAGTGGTCTCCACAAGACTCGTCCTGCTTTGGCACAGCTGCAGGCCCTCTGGCTGAGACATCCAGCATCAGCAGTTCAAAAACATGAGAAAGGTTATAACAAAAATGCAGATGAGATAACTCCAGTATAAATGCTGCCTGAATCTCAGTGCTTTAATCTGCTAATTTTTAAGCATAGGTAGTTGTAGATAAAGCGAATTGTACAAGGTTCTTTTCTTATCTCAAACTTTACTCAAACAGTTGATGTTTACAAAGAGTATACAGATTTAATGCTGCCATGGACAGAGGCCCTCTCTACACAAGAGACTATTTCAAAGCAGGTACAGGGGACTGATCATGAAAGAAAACTTGCTCAAGTCTGAAATGATCCTCTTACAACGGCTTTTGTTTATTTGGGATCAAACTATAACCTGCTTACAACATTCATCACTAGAACTAGCTTTTTATCAGAAACACACACACAAAAATCTAAACTCTGCAGAGTCCATGTGTCTAGAAAATGCTAAAAAAAATAAATGTCCTGTGGCAGGAGGCTACAACAAGTGCTTTTGCTTAAAGAGGGACTTGAGCCAGATCATTCACACCTTAAACTCCAATAAATGAAAAGCAAGCCTAAAAATTTTAACAGGATGCCTGCAAACCTATCAATATAATAAATATAAATACATCTGAGCTTTTCTACAGATTGTGAAAAGGACATGACAAAAATAGCTTTGTTCTCAAATGTAATGCACTCACATAAATAAAGTGTAATAACATTAATTACAATAGTTATAATAAACCTTAAGCTTTAGAAAAACCAAAGTACACTTGGCCCTTTCAAATGTAAGGCTCGGGCCACTAAAACACATCTCGCTTTCTTCTATTTTCACAGTAGACGCACATCGTCACTCCTATGGGAAGAAATGCTTGTGAACCATGTAATGCTATGCATTAAGTGACCAGTGTAATTTTAACGTGTCAAAGGTGACCATGACACATCATTTCCTTTCTTTGGGGTTATAACCTAACAGTTTTTGCCACATTGATTAGTCAATTTTTATTGTAATCAACAGCTGATTGGCTCAGAGTGTACAGTTTTGCCTTTTTTTAACTTCATTGGGAAAACAATGACTCAAAATCACACTTCCTCTTAAACTTCATTTCTGAAGGTTAAGCACTGTAAAATATTATGATAAATTATAATGAAAATAACGTGTCTGCAAGTCAAGAGAAAAAGGTTGAAGAAAAATCCCTACCAGAAAAGCTGTCCATTGTATCGTAGCAAGTTGTGTTTACTGCTAAATGTGGTGGTAAAGAAAAAGAAAACATCTTGCCCCAGTTAGATAGTCCGACCTTTTCCATATTTAATAATTCATCGATGGCTTCTTCCTGAGCAAAAGAAAAAAACAAAACAAAATGGAAGAAGAAAACAGTCTACAGAGTGTGATGGCAAACAGAGATCTAAGAATATTTATTCAATGCACACAAGTCATTTAAAGTCCCAGCCGTAGTTTATAAATATGTAGCCCAACAGGCTGTGGAAGAAGAGGAGGAGGAAGATGGGGTCGTTCCTATCAGCAGTAGCCAGAAACAGAGAAGACCTGGAGCTCTCTCTGGTGAGTTGATGAAGTGGAGAAGGAGTATTGGAAAGCAGAAGGCGAAAGAAATGGACGTTACTCCATGATGGCACGGTAAATGACGGGCTCGATGTAGTCCTCTCTGTATCGAGAGTTGATGACCCGTTGCCTTTTGGAGTTCTGTTTGACGTCGTTCTGTGAGAACAGCTCAAAACGCATGTCTGATGCCACCGACTGAAAACCAAACAGCATCAGGTTTAGGAATTAGTGCTTGCTGGTGCTACAGATCTGAAGTGACACCTCATAAACACTTTCTTAGCAGAAAATGGGGATTTTAAGTTACCATTCGTGACTTGACTCGTTTGGGCAGATCCTCATCTAGAGCGTAGATGTCTTCTCGCTTGACAGTGATTTGTGATCCATCCTCAAACTCCACCTGAATGTGTAGACACACATACATCTGAGTTAAACCATTAATATACAAATAATGTGCATGAAAATTACATTGCTTTAAATAGTTATTTTATTACAGAGCACTTTAAAAACTTTATTCACTTTCTGCAATTAAATAAATAAAAAGATATCAAATATTGACAAGCCAACACTTATTTTTAAATGTTTCCCAACATATTTACATTTAACCACATGGGTCACCCACAGTTTGAGGTTGAGGAAAATAACCCAACATCTTCTGATGTGGCTGGACAAGCCTTTTAGATACAGTGTGTGCATGGCAAGTGAGACATAAAAGAGACAGATAAAAGGGATGGTTTACCAGGTACATGGGGATGGAGTGTGATGCTACAAATTTGGCTCCATATATCAACCCATCTGTCCACCGCACTTGAACAGCATCACCTTCGGTGGGTGGACCGAGACGGACGCAGTCACGGTTCTGCAAACACAAAGCAAGTGGTGAGCTCAGGCTGTGTATTAGATTGGGAAACTGAACAGGAATCTTTAGTTGTTTTTGTTTTACATCCATCACTTTAGTTTATCTGTGCGTCACGGCACACTGCAACAGTGGACAACTGAAAATTTTAATGACGTTTGGAAGCAACTTTATTAACCTCGATGTCCTCTGGGAAGAGGTTGTCGCTGTAGGACCCGTCATCGAACACCACCTCATAGAAGGTGGCTGTGGTCAGTTCCACCACCTCACTTTGGTAGTAGCGGCCATTTTTGTATTTACAGATCACCTTCTGCCCCACTGCCAACTCCCGCATGGACGCCTTGTTGCGCTGAGGAACAGAAATTGAGTGTTACTACTGAATGCTTATCACTCCACATTGCTTTACAACAGTGAAGATAAGGCTACTTGGTCTACTGTAACAGCTAAAACAATGTTCAGTCAGTAACATGTACCCAAGAAATAATCTCTCTCCTTCGTGGAACAAAATACACTCGAGTGTTACAGCTGAGGAGCTGCAGAGACAGGTTCAGACTTGTCGTCACAAAGCTCAAAACCAAAACAGCAGGACGCTTATCTGCATTCAGTGAACATGAATTTTGTTGCTGCATGTCTCTTGACAGGAGTAAACAGATGTCTGTCTCCCCCAATTAGTGTATCACAACAGCATGAACATGCACTAAAGGAAAACTCCCTGCAGCAGTTTGAGAGCTATTACTGTGCTAAGAGTCTAAAATAATACAAAGAGATCTTGGCACTGAGGTAAGTACATATATCCATCTTATGAACTGGAAAGAGATTCATATTTAACTTAAAATTATTCTAATGTCTGAAACAAAAACAAAAAAGCATCCAATTGCAATCAAAAGGGAGGTGCTCTCAAAAGAAAGTGTTTTTTTGGCAGACAGAAACACTCCCAAAAATTTGCAGTGGCTGTTTCCCACAACATGCACATGCAACGTGCTGGATTTTCAGATAAACAACCTAATCTGAGCTAAGCAGTGAGATCAGAAACAGAGCAACAATTGAGTCTGTACTTAAAATGTAAACAAACCAAATATTAAACAAATCTTCACAAAATAATTCTTTATAAAAATTGTTCATTGCACTCAATTTATTATTACTGGCCTAACTGTGTTTCCCTTATGTTACCTCGGGTATGACAGGCGTTCTGTGTCTGTGGCAGGTGACGAAGACTACGAACGGCCAGTCGTCTGGATGCATGAGGATGCCAGCTGCCTGAGCGCAGGTGGGGTGAAACGCCGTGGAGCAGCGTCCGTGGGAGCACTGTACACAACAGCCCGTCACTTCCCTCTTCATCCGCTTCCTGCAGTACACACACTTCTACCAGAGTGACAAAGACACAGGCGTGGAAGGGGAATGGAGGTCAAGAGATAAAGTTAGCAGGTTGAAGTAAAGGAAGCACAGAGGAAGGAAAGGAGGAGAAAGGAAACATGCCAAGAGAATGAGAATGAAAATAAAGTTATCAAAGGCAGTAAAAGACCTAGACATGAACTGGAACACAGACATGTTAGAGGGAAATTACCCAACTTCCTTTTGACTGGGTTCTGTTATATGTACTTGTTTAAAAGTAGACACACTGAGAAAGGATCCTCTGAGATCAAGAGTATAACAATGGAAACAAGGCCACCTATTGTGATCCAAGTACCGAATTATTTCCAGTTGACTATTTGTATGTGAGTCATTACACAAGAGACCATGTACATGTACTGTCAGCCCTTCACACTGTTTATTGCCAATAAGCGCCAAACCAGTGTCACTACGGAGAAATGTGTATCCTGAGTGAGAGTCTGTGCATGGGTCATGAGTGTTTGGCAGATGCTTAGGGAAATAGAACTGTTTCAAAATGCCATGAGAAAAACCACAATGACGCCATGAGAAAAGTGAGGTATACAAACCAACAACGATTAGAAAAGACTGCTTGTAACCACATACCAGCAATGCCATATTTACATAATAAATATTCTTTTAATAAAAGAAACAGAGTGGGGCAACTATAGTTTGGCTCATAATCAACAGGAATTACCTTCATACTTAAGGCTGAAAAACAGGTGTTTAAATTTCTGCGGTCATTTCAGACATCCACAAACTGTAGCTGTAACAACTCTTACCAGTCTGAACCGTGGCAGTGGTATGGCAGAGAGGTCGATGGGGCTTCGCTCAGTGATGTTGACAAAGCGGGCTTCCAGCACGGTGATGGCACAGAGTACATGAACCCACCTGTGTGAAAGGCAAACATGAAGCAGATTCAGGGCAAACTGTTCAATGTCCAGAGAGCAATGTTTCTACAAGTGTTGGAGCACGTATTCAGCAACATGGTTACAGTGTTAAAACAACATTATGTGCAGCCCCTTCTAATGTTGGGACAACACGTCACTGCGTGCATATAAAGCATAAGAATCCATTACTTCAACGACCACGACTGAATTTTATTAGGGCTGGAACATTTACAAACTGACTAATACTTACAGATAAAAAAATATCAATATCAATTTATTTTAGTTTTAATATAATCAGTGAAGTGACAAAACTTCTCAAGCTTTCCCAGACACAATAAAGAGCCCCTTAAATCAACAGTGATAACTGGAGTGTGAGAGATCAAACTGTATCTCTGATATCTGAGAAAACTCCATCCAGACTGAGGTGTGGTTGAAAGCTCCAGAAAAAGCCAGTAAGTCGTCATTTAAAGTCATGTGATGGGGGGAAAAAAACAAAACTTAAAAATGTATTTTTTCAATACATTTCATGTTGTAACTGATCCACAACTTTGATAATTGGTCCCATCCCTAGTACAATTACATAAACAATATTAAAATAAGAGTAATAAGCAAATAAAACAAATGAGAGTGTCACTAGCAAAAGGACAGTCAATAAAAATTAAGTAAAAACCAAAGAAAAAAAAGAGGACACTGGTTCTGCTGACCTGATTTCCTCAGGCAGCTTGTTCCATAGCTTCAGGGCTCTGACTGAGACTCTGTCACCTCTAGTTTTCAGCCACGCCTCAGGAACAGATACAAGACCTCTGCCCGAGGATCTCAGGCTATAATGTATTATTCTCAGCAATAATAGGAAGTCACAACAAAGTACTACACCCACTGTTAGGCCACTCAAGATGTGTGGCTGACAAAAATAAAACATTATGTCCGTTTCATTATGTCACTAGTTTCAAAACCACTCAAAAGTAAAATCAAGGAAATTTTGTCACTGTCCAAATATTTATGGACCTGATTTGAGTGTAACCACAAGCTGAAGTTGTGTAAGAACTGCATACATACATCTGCTGCTTAGGTAGGTAGGTAGGTAGGTAGGTAGGGGTGTGTGTGTGTGTGTGTGTGTGTGTGTGTGTGTGTGTGTGTGTGTGTGTGTGTGTGTATGTTTGCATTTGAAAAGTGCATTTAGCTTGAGGGGCTGGATCCACCAGATGGATGTGAGCAGTAACAGACTGAAGAAACAGACAGACTTAATGCGGTCAAAGGAGAGTGAATGATAGCCACGGGTAGCAATCTGCTGTGCACCAAGCAGACAGATACTATGCACAGGCTGTTTTGTAAACATCATTACTCCATGTCAAATTCTTTCTCTTGCCATTACTTTCATAAGTTTGTGTGTGACCATTAAGACGATCTAATTAAAAGGAACAGAATCATATCTTCTTAGAAAACACAAATGTGGCACCGGGTAACATCTCCCAAGCTGGAAAGAGGTCCTCATACTTTTTTCTCCTCTATGATGGCAGCACTATTGTCTGCTGTATTACTCACTTGTCATTGTTGGCTCTCTGCAGAGCGCCACCTCTCAGGGAACACAGACAGCAGTCCTACAGGAAGAAATACACAATGTCTGTTATGTTGTAAAACAGTCCCTGTGGCAGCTGACGTCTTTATCCTACAACATTTAAATCTGATGTCAGAACTCAGTCTCCTCTGTCGGATCACATGGATGGATATCAGCTAACTAAATCTTTGCTTTCTGTAACCGACTATACAACCGGTGTGGCAGCTTCCATGAATGCCTCACTGCATTTTCTTAGAACCCTCTAACATGCAACACTGTGAGTGAGTGAACCACAGTGACACTTGTAAAGACACAGCTACCAACAGGTTCAGTAAGAGGAACACTAGCAAGTACACATCACTTTTTCATTTGTCGCTGACTGACAACAGCATTTAAACCATCACAAACAGCATATAACAAGAAATCCTTAAAAGACAGTTGATTGACTCGGTATATCGGGTGATGGGAATTGATCGACATTTGAACAAATCATCCAATCTTATCAATTCCTGTTATCGATGCTGGCATGTTTTTTATAGCGTGACCCCCATGGACTTTTAAATGTTGACTTGCTGGGCATATTAGGCAATATGGATACACATCTCTCAGTAAATAATAACTATCAAGTATTCAGCCAAGCCACTGTATAAAGAGTATTTTGTATTTTAAAATGTATAAAAGGAAATCTGGGGGAGCCAGTTTGAATGAACCTGATGCAGCTGATAAAATTAATAATAAAGCGTCAGCCACAGCCTATAGACTTATGTTTATACTGTATAGCCAGAGCTCTGCCCTGCCTTTGTCTTGGCTAGTGACTAAAGGTGACCGGGCCTTTGCTGTTGAAACGGTCTACTTATCAAGATCAGACAGGCTACATTATTTTTGTCTTTTAAAACTTATCTTAAAATATTCTTTTATCGGAATGCTTTTATGTTATGTTATGTTTGATATGTTGTTGTGTTTTATTTTCCCACAGTACTAACAATTTATACTATTGCATAACTTACTTCTGTTTAATGATGTGTTTGTTTTAATTTCAGTTTTTATTCCCCTTTTTCTTTCTGTAAAGCACTTTGTAACTTTGCTATATTGAGACATGCTGAGCATGAGTGTAGCTACATTGATAACACAAATTGCTGGAGCTCCTTTGACAAAATCTATGGTTTTAGATGTTCAAATAAATCTATAAAACAGATATATTATTTATTGTATGTACAGAATAGATTCATGTTGTTCTTAACTAATTCTAAAGTTGAAAAGCTAGACAACTGAAAACAGGAACAGTATGAAAACAAAGTCCCTTGAGGTGTCACAATGAACCACACAGTGGAGCATTGCCCACTGGTGGCCAGGTGTTTGTGTCAATATTAGGCCACATTCCCAGAATGTCTCATCTATTGTTCTGAGCAGAAAAGGAATGCTGAAAGCAAAGGAAATATAAAGATAAATTTTACAAACAAAGTTGGGAAAAACAAATTTCCCCCAAACAATAACACACAAAGGAAGAGAACACTCTCACTGCCTCACAACAAAGGAAGTGTTGCCATACAGAGCCATGTTTATCTAAGTGTGATAAAAGAAGGGCTGCTGTGGCTGCCAACAAGCTACCCTTGTGGTGCCAGTGAAGTGCATGATAGTTTAGATTGTGCTTTTAAGTAAAATGGGGATCAGCCTCATAATAGTGTGCACATCAAAGTCCATTTTTGTTTGACACTTAAAAATCAAAAGAGCGGCAGATAAACAAGTCATCATGATACTCAGAGGGGCACCATGGTCTTAGCTGCAGCAGCACAAGTTCCCTGCGTGGGATCATTAAAGTTTATCTTATACTGGTCACAGTGACTGTCAACTATTGGCATCGGCCTGTTGCCTGAGGAAGTGAACTGTGAACACAGATGTTCCTTCAATATTTAAACCTTAATGTTACACCATGTGCCACCATGTGGTTTCCTGTTAAACTATGTTTAAGTCAGAAAAACGTAAAGCTGCAGACATTAAGCATGTAAGGCAAGTGCATTCACTTTCAACATCAACTGAAAATAAATACAGCGGGGAAAGAAAGTATTGAACGTGTCAACATTTTCCTCAGTAAATATATTTCTGATGGGGCTGTTGACCTGAAATTGTCACCAGATGTCGGTAACAACCCAAGTAATCCACACATACAAAGAAATCTAAACATATATGTCCATAAATTAAGTTATGTGTAATAAAGTGGAATGACACAGGTATTGAACACATGAAGAAAAGGAGGTGCAAAAAGGCATGGAAAGCCAAGAAACCAGCTGAAATCTGTCAGTTTTTAGAAAGCAATCCTGCCCCCTATCAGTGCAAATTAATATCAGATGGTTTAAAAGTAAAAAGTAAAAGCAAAGAGCTTTCTCAAGACCTTTGCAACCTTATTGTTGCAAAACATACCGGTGGCATTGGTTACAGACATATTTCTAAACTTCTGAATGTTCCAGTGAGCACCGTGGGGCCGTTATCCGGAAGTGGAAAGAACATAATTTCACCATAAACCGGCCACGACCAGGTGCTCCTCGCAAGATTTCTGACAGAGGAGTCAAAAGAATAATCAGAAGAGTTGTCCAAGAGCCAAGGACCACTCGCAGAGAGCTTCAGAAAGACCTGGAAATAGCAGGTACAGTTGTTTCAAAGAAAACAGTAAGTAATGCACTCAACCGCCATGGCCTCTATGCACGCTCACCGCACAAGAAGAAAAAGCATGTTGAAGCCCATTTGAAGTTTGCTGCACAACATTTGGACAAGCCTATGGCATACTGGGAGAATATAGTCTGGTCAGATGAGACCAAAATTGAACTCTTTGGATGTCAAAGCACACACCAGTGAAGTTTGGAGGTGTGAACATCATGGTGTGGGGCTGTTATTCATCATATGGTACTGGCAGACTTCACATAATTGAGGGAAGGATGAATGGAGAAATGTACCGAGACATTCTTGATAAGAATCTGCTGCCATCTACCAGGATGCTGAAGATGAAACGAGGGTGGACATTTCAGCAAGCCAAGGAAACTCTCAACTGGTTTCAGAGAAAGAAAATAAAGCTGCTAGACTGGCCCAGTCAATCACCCGACTTGAATCCAATTGAAAATCTATGGAAAGAACTGAAGATCAGAGTTCATAGAAGAGGCCCTGGGAACCTTCAAGATTTGAAGACAGTTTGTGTGGAAGAATGGGCCAAAATCACACCTGAGCAATGCATGCGACTAGTTTCTCCATACAGGAGGCGTCTTGAAGCTGTCATTACCAACAAAGGCTTTTCTACTGAGTATTAGACAAATTTCAGTAAGCATGTTCAATACCTTTCCCTGTGTCACTCCACTTTATTACACATAACTTAATTTATGGACATATATGTTTAGATTTCTTTGTATGTGTGGATTACTTGGGTTGTTACCGACATCTGGTGATAATTTCATGTCAATAGCCCCATTAGAAATATATTTACTTAGAAAAATGTTCTGTTATTTCCCCCGTTGTAAATGAATAAATACAACAGGGGTGCATTAAATCACATCTCTCTGGGCTTTTCCAACCAATTTCTGATGCTTACACTTAATCAAAATCTGTCAGGCTGAACTTCCTGACAGTGACACTGGACTTCAGTCTCCAGATATTAGGTGATCTAGTACTGCAATACAACAACTCTGCTGCTGTATTTGTGGGTTATTCCGTTATCAATATGATGAGCACTGTAAATAATGACTGACTATCTGCTATAGGTGTCCTAGCCCAAATAACTGACCTCAGTGATGGCATCAGCCTCACAGCGGGCACAAAGCCAGTCGTCGAGTTCAGCTCCCTCTCCAGACACACCATAGCAACCTGAACAGAAACAGAAAAGAACATGTCACACATTCAGTTTCCTTGATTTCTTGATTTCCTCGGTTTGCCGTGTGGTTTTTGCCTTTGTTTTTTGACAACATATAAAAAACACACACTGGCATAGTAAGGAGGTGATCTATTATAATACCTGTTAAAATTAAAATAGTAGTAAAATTGAA
The DNA here is from genome assembly GCF_002260705.1 of Seriola dumerili. NCBI lineage: Eukaryota > Metazoa > Chordata > Actinopteri > Carangiformes > Carangidae > Seriola > Seriola dumerili. Next base: position 3,233,544 of record NW_019174481.1, read on the forward strand.
ATGGATTCATGCACCTGACTAAAACTAAAGTGAAAGTGAAAATGGAAAAAAAATATATAACATTATGCAATAACCTTGAAAAAACAATCATGTTGTCACATATTTTGCACCCTGTGTTTTTATTCCCAGTACTTTTATGAGTATTTTATGAGAACAGGACTTTTATCTACGAACATTTCGATCACAGATAAGTAATCTGAGATCAAAACATTGAGTCATATCCATGTAAAATAAAGGGGAACTTGGAATGAGACAACGTGTGCTGGGGTGGAGCAGTGGCCATGGGTGTTTGTGAACCTGTTGGAAAAAGTCTCACATTTAAAAGAATGGAACACAACTGAGTGGACTATAAAACAAATAGGCCATGAAAAAACTACATGAAAATAAAACGTTTTTGGAAAGGACATTGAAGACAATTAAAATAAAAAAAATATTGCAAATAAAACTCAACTATGAGCACTTCAAACAATTCATTTCAGATAGGCTGTGTGTGCAAGAGCTCTTAGCAGTGCTGGCTGAATCATCTAAGGCTCCGCAGGTGTGTTTGTGTACTCATCCATAATGCATTTATGGCCTTTGGTGATGGCCGTTTTTGTGAGTGGTGGTTTCTGAAGAATAACAAAAGATCTGAATGTACTGTATGTAAGATATACTTCATTTTACAATCCCTCAAGTGCTCCAGCCCCTGCATACTTTATTAGATACCTGACAGTTACATAAAAAAGGGGCTTACTTGTGTGTACACGGACGCAGCACTGAGCACAGCTGACTAGCCGGCTAGTCCCGTCATCTGCTACATGAGGGTTAGACAGCTGTCCCTCCCCGCTATCACTCGTCTTGCTGGTTTGGGTGTTGAAACACATTTCTGGGATGAGTGGTTTGGACCACTGACGGCCCCCTGGACGGTTCACCAATGTCACATTGGAACTGCCAATACTGGACTCAGACTTGAGGGGGAAAGAAAAAGTACACAGGCTTGTTAACACACCATTTCATCCATCTATAATATGAATGTTTTCTCTTGCTGACACATGTCAAAGGCTGACTGCCATAAATGCCTGTATTGATAAACTACAAATTACCATTGAATATTGATCTGAAAGCGTGGTAATAAGACAGTTCAACAACACAACCAGCTTCATGAAAGCATAAAATGCTTATAGTTCTCACTTGATGGTAAGTGTGGAAGATCAGGCAGATGGAGCAGTAGGGGGCCTGCTTGCCCATGCTCTTGTTGTATTCTCTCTCTGCCAGAGGGTTATATGGCCGACACTGCCACAGCTGGGTTAGCGGCTTTGCCCACTCCTCTTTCTCCTCTTGTTCGACCTCCACGTCTACATACACATCTACATACGAGATTAGAGGCAAAGTTGAAAGGAAAATATTGATATCAACACATTGGAAACAACAGAATGAGGTCAGCACCTGACATCATGAAATTCACAGCGCTTAGTAAAGTGGCACTCAAAACAGTACTATTACATTAAGCAAATTGCCTATAGATGAGAAATAAACTAATAAAGTGGAACAATCTTGTATTTACCATCGTCACTGTGCACCTCTCTGATTAGAGGGTGGTGGCGAGGCAGCTTACGGAGCTGTTCCTGCTGCTGCTGCTGCTGCTGCTGCTGCTGCTTCTTCACCACTGACTTGCAGTATGACTGCTCTTCTGACACCTGCTGGAGCAACCAGTGTATCGCAAAGCAAAAATTCAACACAAGAATTATACCTGTATCTGTAGAATGCACTTTAAGCTGCCATGAATTTTCCTGTTCTGAGGCATATTGGGAGCTCTGTACTGGCATTAATACATAAACACTAGGTCCAATCATCCCTTTGAGAATTTAATTACAGCCAGTAGCTACTTACATGATGATTCTGAGCGATCACCTTCATCTCATTGTGATTTGGTTTGTTGACAGGAATGGTGTCTTTCAGGATGACAATGCCACTATCCACAAGAGGGCTTTGGTTACTCTGTAGTGTGAACAGCATGAATAACATTGAAAATTCATGGTTTATTTTAGAATAATACCTGATCAACTATAATTTGCCACCAGTGGAGAGATCATCAAAAATTGGTATCAAAATTAGTAATGATGATGAGCTCAAATAGATTAGTATCTTCATGCAACTCATGCAAGGAAAATACACCAGTACAGAGCTACCAAAAAATATACCTACATACACATGTGTAATATAAAGCAAAGAGACTGTTAACAGATATTTTAGCTCGACTGAAATGACAATACATGTTTTATGCACCATAATCTGTGATAAAACATGCATGTGCCACTGTGCACAGAAACAACAAAGAGTGACGTTTGTAACCGACTGTGGCATCTTCATCTGTAGCATGTTTGATGCGAGTCTGTTAGAAAATTCAGTTACAAAGAATAAAGGCACTGACCTTCCGCTTGTTGTTCTTAGGAGCTTCTATCTCCATTTGGCTCAACTCTTTAGGTTGTGTTTGAGTCTGTAGCGAAGCAGACTTGCTGGTTTGCTCAACTTCAGGCTTCTCCACTTCAGCCTGAGCCGCAACGGATGTTGACATTTTGGGTTTGTCCTCCTCTTGGTCCTGCTCCACAGGACTCTGTGCTTCTGATTCATTCTGTGCTACTTTGGTAAGAATGACTTCAGATTCTGGCTCTGGCTCTGCTCTTTCACAGCTTGGGGCCTGAGATGAAGTCTGAACCTGTGTGTGAGACTGTGTATAGGTTTTGTGCTGGAGATGACGGGGTTGATGCTCTCTGGCGTAGCTGTGCACCTGGAGCTGTGTGTGAGGTTGTCTCTGCCTTTCTAGAGTGTAGCTGTGCACCTGAAGAGTGTCTTTTGGACTCAGAGTCCTGTGGAAGAGCAGGCTGGCTACTCCCATTTTGCGGGCAGGCTGAGCTGATGCTTCTGTCCACATAGGTGCCACAGAAACTGATAGATGTCCATTTCTGCCCTGGGACTGAGACGAGATCGCAGGTGCACGAGTCTTGGTATAATGAGGGGGGCGGCCTCCATCACTGTTACTTTGGGTCAAGCCTCTGTGAAATGGATCCATTAAAGTGAGCTTGGTCGGTGTGACAACCAATTTTGGTGGGCCTGTGAAAAAGAAAAAAAAAAAGAAGTCTGTTTAGGAATTGAGGGTAATAAAGCTGTGTCTGAAACTTGTTATGTAATTTGAAGGCACTATGTAGTGGATACATTTATACATTAGAGTTCAGACACTGAAATAAAATGGTGAGCAGTAAATGTAATGTATAGTATAGTAAATAGGGAGTCAATATCAATAATACCATATAGGAAACCTGTAAGGTGATGCACAGTTAATGATACCTTTATTTCTCTTGCCATCTTGTGACATAGTACGTGGAGGTATAAGGCTTAGCCTGGGACGCTTCCCATACTGCTCCTCATCTTCCTCATCTTCATCCTTGGGAACAACCTCCTCAGGCACCTCCAGACACACCCTGTGTCTCTTGGTCTCTATCCTCTGTGTCGTGCTGAGGGTTAACCAAATCAAGACACAGGGGAGGGGAATGGAAACAGTTGAGAACAGAAGATCTTAGTCACATCCTTCTCATTTTCATTACCAGGAAACTGCAGTCACTCACAAATATATCAGTAGGTTACATACTTAAATGTAACGGCATGTTTCATTAATGGAAAATGCTTCTGTGTATATCAACTATGAACTCACAAAAAACATCACACTAACTAGGTACCCTACACCATGTAAACATTTTAGGGATTGGAAATGTATTTATTGATTTTTTTCTCATTAGTCTGCCTTATACTTTTGGCTGGTTTGCTGTGTTGTTTTTGCCTTTGTTTTTTGACAACAGATAAAAATCGCACACTGGCATAGTAAGGAGCTGATCTATTCTAATATCTGTTAAAATTAAAATAGTAGTAAAATTGAAATGGATTCATGCACCTGACTAAAACTAAAGTGAAATTGAAAATGGAAAAAAAATATTTAAAATTATGCAATAACCTTGAAAAAACATTTATGATGTTATCACAAAGACTATAAGTAATTCAGCTGTGTCTCTCTGCTCAGTTTTCAATCTAATTCACTCAACCCAACTGCCACTGAAACATCAATAATATTAAATGAAATTCCCCTCCCTAGTTCTATAACCTTAAGTCCAGCAGTTGGCCAATGTCGTTCAACGGCTTACGATCTGCACCTGATGAAACTGAGGGTGGTAAACCAATTTCACCTAGGGAAGATCCATCCATCAAATATTAAAAATCAGTTGAAATTTATACCATGGTTATCAAAAATAAAATGCTCACAATTTATCTAATTACAAAACTGCCTCTGTTGCATTATTCAATTTGGGATGATATGAACTGCTATTTGCAAGGTAGGGATGCACTACTCTGATCTGCCAAATTGGTATCAGGGCTGGCACTGACCACATCAAGCAGACTTGATCCAAGATTAAATGAGATTTCTTTGACTATAAGTTTACAATGACATTGACATTGTTGCAAAGCAAGCTGTTGCAATCCCTGCCCTCGTGTCACCTCATGAACAAATGTTCCATATGAGTTCTATACAGTGGTATTGGATCAGGAATCCATATCAGTAGATTTGCTGAGATGAGGTATCAGAATCAGTATCAGGACAGAAAAGGACCCGTGCATCTCAATGGAGAGGGTTGACATTGCTTAGCCTTTGTTAATATACTGCAATTCATTACAACACAGAAACTACAGCTTTAAAAATTACCATTGTTGAAACCTACACCTTTCCCATATCCAACTGGGGGGCTGTTTCTGACCATTTCTATAACTTTGAAGTTGATGAATTAATATCTAGCTCAATCATATAGAACACAATATTTAATATTTCTGCTGGAAAAGGGAATCAGCTAGTAGATACCAACCATGCCTGTATTGTACTCTTCCTGGACAGCTATTTACAGGAGATGTAAACTGCTGTCAAATGTTTACCTTAACTTGAGCCTGAGTTCAGGGTTTTGACTTAATTGTGAATACTGACCAATAATCTGTAGTGCAACTAATTGAATCTATCAGTTAGGTTCCCTCAACTGCTCTACAATAGTAGGAATCTTAATTGGTTAAGCCACTGCACTTCAACTGAAGCAAGACAAGCGAGCAACAAAGGCATACAGACATAAATCTCCCTCAGCATGTACTACATTTCACTGTATAAACCTTTAAAAGATGCTTATATCCTAGGACACGCTCTTTGCAGTAAATGACTCACCTCTTCCGCTCTCCGTCCTCCCCACAGCTCTCCACGGAGCTGCTGTTACTGTTGCTGGTTATGTCGTTGAAAGCGTCCCCCAGGAACTCCCTAGCCTCCGGGGTGGGTCGCGAGTGGTTGATGGGTATCACATCTCGCCCTGCGAGCCACTGTTCATAGCGATCAGGCTGGAACTTCTTCACAAATACATCCATTGAAATCTTCACCATGTCCTTCCGGCATGAGCACTAAAGAAGATAAAAGCAAAAAATGGTTGTGATTCAAATGATATAAAATTGGTTATATAAATACATGTTTCCATACTTACTAGCAAGATAAAAATCTGATACAAATTAAGTTAAAGTGTGTGTGTGTTTTCTTATGATGTTCTTTGATGGTCCTCACCAAAACTGCTTGCTTGCCGTATTCAATCCATCTCTCTGTGGCAAAGTTGGTGGACTCGGCACAGTTGAAGCCGTGGTTGAAACCGGCATGATAGGCGTAGGGGAAAGTTACCATGAACTCTCCAGCCTCCTGAGTAATCTTAGGAAAAAGTACTAAAATAATTAGTAACTGCAATTTATATATTTGGCTTGTGTAGTGGTTATAAAAAGAGATCTGTTGTTTGAAATTCAAATAAACATATTCTCTTCCCTTACCTTTTCAAATGGAATGCCATACTTCTTCAGGATAGAGGGAGAGATGAGAGTCATCTTGTGCCTCAAAAAGGCTTCACAATTTTGGGAACTACCAGGAAAGAACCCTTGAAGAATAAAGAGCAGACAGATGTTGCATTGACACAGACTCCAGAGTCCAGGATTGTAGTTATATAGTTAGATGATAGAACATAGTTTTATACTGTAAACACCTACAGAAATGATTAATTGCTCTCATACCTTTAGCCAGACGCTCCAATCTTTTCCCATGCTCTGGAGGAACACAGTACCTACAGACAGTCAAATGAGTCTCCTCAGTGACAGTAAACTGGTGTTCTGCATAGTGTGTTTATCCATCTGCTCAACTGCCTATTTACCAAGTCTTTTCAGCCAGACACTGAATACATCACAGACAAAATATAACAGATACCATCCACACAGCTCAACTGTGCATAAACAGTATAACACTGTTTAAATGACAGAAGTTAAGGTGGTGTTGAACCTATAGTAGCTGAATGACCAACTGTATGGTCTACCCATTGCATGTTAAGTAAGGGCATGAAATGATGTACAGTTTCCTTTAGGCCTGAAAGACTTTAGATCTTGCAAAGTGGCTGTGGCATTTGATGGTTTAGGGGAATTCAGACTGACAACAGTAGAGATGCCACGGTGTGGACATTTTCCCACCAGGTAATAAAAAAGTGACAACACTGTTGTTATAGATTACACTGGACATTTTACAAGAACAGACGTGTTGGCTCAGTATCTGCAGAGCGCTTTCTTTGATCTTTAATGTTAGAGTTTCCTCTTACTTTTTGAACAAAACAAATGCTTAGAAGTTTCTGGTTCCCTTCTAGCATTGGATTTAAATTCAAAACATTGTCAAATAGGCACATTTGCTTTTCACTTTGACAACAAATCCTCTGCCACTGTCTTGTCGGTCAATGCTCCTCTCATCATCTGGTAACAGATGCTACTTTGCTACTCTGCTCTCACATACTTTGTTTATAATTGTAGCATCTGACTGTATGCAGTGTATTGATTCTCTCTGTTTCTTTCAATGCTTACATGTTTTTTTTTTTTTTTTTGCATATAGAGTGAGGAAGTGAGATCCAATCACAAGTCGTCACTCGAGATGCATGTGGAAACACATTTTAATTCCAGGTGTGAACTGATGTGCTGAGAGCTGTCCACTTGTGATCAGATCACCTTCTTTACCTGATCTCCTTAGTACTTACACCAAGGTCTCCTACTGTACTGAAGCTTTAGTGTTGTCCCTCACTTGTTAGTTGCTTTGGATAAAAGCATTTGCCAAATGAGTAATTATAAATGTGAACCAAAGCATTCTCGGATAGGGATTGATAGGATCCCCTGCTGCATCAATGATGTAGTGTCACTGAGACAAAAGAGGAAGCCTGCCTTTCGGTTGTTAAATGGTCTTTAGTTATGTAAATGACAACACTCACTTTCCATGTGGCAGATAAAGTTTCGTATAGACCTAAACAGACATCCTTTACTGCAATACAACAAGTTTCAAGCAGATGTAGGAAACCATTTTCAGATGAATATATCAATTATATAAGAATGTGCAAGAATTAAAAGCTTCACTTCTACAAGTAAGAAAAGAATATTTTGTTTCTTTACCATGATTTGGGTTCTCCGAAGTGCAAGTAGTTAATACTGTAGAGGTCCATGTCCTCAGTGTGCCATGCAAAGGTGGTCTTCCACATGCCGAAATACAAGTAGGGTGTATTAACACCCTCAATAGTGATGCCGCTTTCACGCTCAACAGTATCCAAAATGGTGTCCAGGTGGCAAATGTTCCACTCTTTGACTTCCTGCAGGAGTACAGAAAATAATAAATGAAGTGGTGACTAACAGCAGTGTGATTGCTAATGTTTTCAGCATTCTGTGTGGATCAGGTCAACAGGTATACAGCAAGCACACAGAAAACCCACTACTGATCAATACTCAAGAAAGCAACAACTTCCAGGAAAAGTCAACTCACAGGGTCATATAAAGTTCCATTAACATCTGCTCCATATATGGGAGGGTTAAATGTCACATTCTTCCAGTACTTCCTTTCAAGCTCCTCAAAGTCATCATAATGTGGACTACAGAACCTAGGAAAGGCATTAACAACAGTTAATTAGTTTCTACATCATAAATGAACTTTTAATATCATAGGGTTAAAAATGCTGTTGATAGTATTCAACTATAGGTGACAAAGATTTTCTAATGAATGAAAGGTTTAAATGTCTTATTTTGCACTTCTCACTTGTCACTGTTGGCAATCTTGCGGAACTCTTTGACAGTCATGGACTTCTTCTGGATGTTGTACTGTGTGAAAAGGCCAGACTGGCCTGTCACCACCTGCTGGATGGGTGCAGGTATCACCAAATCATCGATATCATCATAAGATCCTCTAGGCTTCCATTCCTTTGGTGGAACAATCTTGGAGGAGGGAAGTGGACAGTGAGTTACTCTGTTTTCTTAACACCATTTGTTATTGAGATCATTCACTAGCAAAGGTTTAGAGGTATGATTGTCGTTTTCTGACAAGTTGGTGTACAGATTTTTGCAATATATAGCGTAATGAAATTGAACAAACAGATGTCCTTATGGTAGTTCAACAATTTCAGAGAAAACACAGATACAAGACATCATATCTACCTGGTAGCCTTCAATAAATAAATAAATAATAAATTTAAATGTGTCATTGTTTTTTTTAATTTTGCATTTGCTCACCAATTCTTTTGCTGCTAATAAATGCAATCCTATAAATACTACAATGGCTGAGACTGCACTGTATCAGTACTTACTTTAGCCAGGCCTGCTTTATGTGCTCCCTGGGACTCCATATATGCAATGTAGCGGCTGAAGTTCTTGAACTCCTCAGCAGTGGGGTAAAATGTCATGATTCCTTTGGAACCATGGTTTTGGGAAACCACATCTGACGCCATCCCAAAACTCAGTGGCAGCGCCTGCATATTGTTAATGAGGAAATTGTGATTTTATGATGTGATATTTTGATTTAGTAGGGTTTTAAATAAACTATTCCATTATGCAATTTGTACTTGCAGCCAAGCATCTTTTACTGGATCTTATGTTTTTGCCTGCATCCCCATGGCTTTATTAAATATATGCCAAAGAAATCTATAGTTTAAAAGCAGTCTAAATTATATTTAGTAGTTATAAGCTATGACAAGACAACATTGTACATTTTGGCACATTATTTCCATAATTGATGATTCAAAAACATTTTCTGGCTTTGCAAATGAAAATACTCATTATCTCGTACCATCAACATCGCTGGTTCTGAACCGTTTTGTATAAATGTGTCTAATTATATGTCACAGTTGAATGTTACACGTTTGTATACGTTTCCTCACTATGGCGGGGGGCAGGCTGGTCTGGATGGGGCTGGGAAAAGCTTTAACCGCCCCTGATTGGTTAAACCCGCGTCTCTTTAATTCGACCCGACTGTGGAAGCCCAGACAGCTAGCATTAGCTCATTTGCTAACTTGCTAAAGATACATGAGCTAATTCGGGTAGCGAATATTCAGTAGTGCATAGCATAGCATTAGCTAATGTGATATAGCACAGATAGCATAGCACTGGTACTAAAAACCTATTTTGTTTTGGTCACGAACATGACACTGCAAATAAACGTGCAAATGACTACTGATGGTGAACCATGTCATCGTGTTTCCATGTTGTCTCTAAGGAAAATGCAACAATCACAAGACGGTTAGCGTTAGCTAGCCAGTTCACGCTGATACCGTGATGGGATGGGACTATATCCTGCATTACAGAATCCACCATTGCTGGTTACATCCTATCCAGTTCATTCGTATAGTGTGCCGTTAGCAAACTCGGACAGAAATAGCATCGACGTTCTCGTCACAAGACTTTGTAAGTTATAAAATTAAAACCACCTTATTCCTAATAGCGCCGTTCAACAAGTGTCGAGTTTGACGGATGATACAAACACTGAAACTATCACTCGCCAAGTCAATGATGTCTGTTCCAGGAAATAGACAAGACCCGACCCCTACCATCGACATTAGCTGTAAAGCAGTTCCGGCTAGTTTAGCCATCAGATTAGCCCTGTGAGTTAAGAAGCTAACATTCTGGGACGACAGTAAGACAACTCGAAAAGCGAATACTTACCACCTGTTCTCGGTTGATTCAGAAGTTGTCCCCGGCGTTGCAAATACCTCGCAATCAATAGAAACGGCAGTTGTGAACAGAACAGAAAGAAGACAGCTTGGTAACTAAGCCCCTTGTGAGTAGATCACTATCCTCCATTACCACTTCTACGCATGCACACGCACCTCGGATTTTGTTTACCACAACACGCATGGGACACGCTCAGCCTATCAGAGGGTGGCCCTGATGGCTCATTAACTTAAATTTGAGGTTTTTGTAATAAATGTAAATATTAACTTATTTGACCGATATATTGTCTAGTTTCGTATTTTAAATAATATATGGAGAGAACGGTTTTCTGGTGTGAAGCAAATTACTAGATACAACAAAAAGATGTATTTCAGAGAGAATTTTTTGCTGTTTCAAACACATTAGGTCACTATGTTAGAAATGTTTCACCTCAGTCATCTGTTGTCGCTGATCACAAGGACGTCTGTTTAATATTTAATTTTAATAAAATAATAAATATTGTACGTTAGCACAACCAGTGTTCACAGGGATTTATTTGGGAGTGGATTAAATTAGCTGCTATGCTGATAGGCTAAGAAAGGTATTTATTAAAAATGATTAGGGGAGATAATCTGATAATACTTAGGCTATGTGGCTGTATCTTGCATCTAGTCTTACCGCTTATGCTTCTGGCTGCAGTCCTTGTGTAAAAATCAGAACAAATAATCTGGTCTACCAATGTTTCTCCAAAAATGCCTGTAATTTCTTTGTTTTGTATTTGGTGTAAAATGCACAACAGTCATTTTCATATGTTTAATTTGTAATGAAATTATTGTAATGCAGCAATTGTAATGTAATGGAGAAAAACAAACCATATAACAGCAAAAACAACAAGCAAGCAAAAACACCTGTAGACTGTGAACATCTGTTTTATTTCATGCCAGGAAAGGCACATTCATACACTGAATCCGACTGTTTTCATAGGCTATATAATGTTATATGCATCTACACTCAGGCAGTGCATATATTATGATTCCCATGAATAAATGCAACAGTAACATTAGCACATTTTGTTAACCACAAAAAGATATAGCACATATGAGCACTGACAATTTGTATATGCACACTTTTAGCATAAGAGGAAGTACTTGTGCACCCTGTAGTCCATACAGTTTTACTGACCTTTTACACCAAAGGAAACATACAGTACATTGCATCAGCAGCACTTGTTGGTTTTTGGAAAGTCCATAGAGAATATATAACTTTTTAGAGGCGTCAGTGCCAGGTCAGTTTGTCTTCATTCTATTTCTCTCTATTTTGTTCCAGTTGCATAAGACCAGTCATGTTGCATCCGCATTCTGTCAAAATGCATATATAACAGACCAGCGTGGTGAGTACAGATGTCCCTCTTTTTAAGGGGACTTCCTCCTTTGGCCGACTCATGTTTGATTTTAAGCTTTGGACACCCAGTTTGAAATCCAACAGTTTACACTGTTTGCTACTCAAAACAGTATAAAGTATCCAGTCAACCTATAAGCACTGTCCAGGAGCATAATGGACTGTGCTTTTACTCGCACCTTACTGTCCCACTATGAGACAAAGCAACACCCATGAATGAATGTCTTTCAGTGAGCATAATGTTCAGCTCATTCTTTCAGTCTGACACTATTAGATAAATAGGATGGACTGGAGAGTAGTAGAGGAACACACACTTGGTTTGCGTTTATCAGCTTAAGAGACACAACAGCTTAAAGCGGTCAATACAACCACAATTTGTTATGGCAGTTGCTGTTATTTCAGAATAAAGGCAAAATAATACTTACATATTAAGAGGAACACTCGTTTGATTAGAGAGGAGTGCACTGGGAGTTTTTCAATATGAGAATATATTGCAACTGTCTGTAACAACCCTCATACCTTTTCATATTCTGAACTCATGCAGGGCCCCAGTACTCTGTATCCTTAGGATATTATATAGTTTTGAAGAAATGGCTGCTAGAATAAAGGAGGAGAACTATTAGGCATCCATGTTTGTTTACATCTGTTTTTTTGCAACCATTTCCCATAAATCTCTCATTGAATATTACTTAATTTTCATGCAACTATGAATTGATGAATTGGTTACATTGTGCTTAACATAGCCACACATAGCTTTTTGGATTTAGATTTTATATTAGAGTTCAATATATGGAAAATAAAGTGTAATTAAATTGTAATTTGGAAATAGATGATCCAATTTCACTGACTATAGCTATTGTGAGTCTTCATGTTTGAGATGGTGTTGAGTGCACTGTGTAAATGTGGTTAATAGGTGGCTGGTTTGTAGGTGAACTATGAATTTTTGTGTATCTCCTTCAGGCATCATGTATTTTCATGTATGCATGTGGTGCGATTATTAGTTACATTTTGCATGTACATCAGTATATATTTGATGATGTGAATCCATTTCCCTCTACCATCGAGTCAGTATTTGATAATATTAATTATTATCAACAGTTGAATTTTATCGTAAGCTATCCTTCACCATCACCATTCTGGCAAATCAGATCTGAAATTCCTCAGTCCAACACATTACTTTGCCAACTTCTCATTGAAAGCGGATGTAAGATGGCCCCAATGATAAGTTAATAATCATTTCATAAAGGTTGAAGAGAAGCTCTGCAGTACTTTACAGAATATTTGAGATAAAGGCGAGGAAATTCTGACACCATTTCATGGATTTTATGCCTCTTGCATCTTGTAGTAGTCAGTTCTTTCACCAGAAACATTTCATACACAAATCACAAATGGACATTGTCCTTTTGATCTCCAGGTACTGTGTCGCTTTGCAAACATGACGTGATGGAGCACAGACTCGTATCAAAAAGCGAAGCACAAACTGACTGTGTATTTGCATCCGTTCCTCTCGTCTTTATGTTTGTTCCATCGTTCTCTAGTTGGCACCATGCCTATGTCCTGCTTTATCTTGAAGCACCAGTGGCCGTCCGCATCCGTAAGATGTGGCCCTGTATATAACAGCTCTCAGCCTAGGAGCAGCCTTAAGAACACATGCCAACCGCCAAGAAAAGGCCTTCTGCTTGGTTCTGTGATCAAACTAGACTCCTGGTTGGTTATTTGTCCATATGGTTATTGATTTTCAGTGTGTGGAGAGTGTCACTGACAGCAACTGTCATCTCTGTGTCTGTCTTGCAGCTGTCTTTTCTGGACATGTCAGGCTCCCATAGGAAGAACTCGTGGAGGAGGGTGTTGACAATGTCAGGACACTCCATCATGACCATGTGACTTCCTTCCTCAATGACTTTTAAGAATGCAAACAAGAGGATCTACAAAAGGAGGCACAAATGAAAAAAAAAAATTCAATAGCAACAAACAGCACAAACACGACATTTCATATTAACAATCACATGATACATCAGCACTTGTTCACATATGAAGATGTTCTATACCTCTGCCATGCGCTGGTCCTCATCCATGGGCACAAACTTGTCACACATGCCATGAACCAGAAGGATGGGCACAGTGAGCTCAGCATGATAGACCTCATCCCCCTCAGGCCAGTACTGGCCACTCATCATGGCTCGCAGGACAAATGGAGACACATTGAAGGCATTGCCCTGCTTTAACAGCTGCTTTTCTTTGGCGCCCTGACGGGCAAATCCAGCTCTAGAGGAGAGAGAAAAAAAAGTTTTCTGTATCACTTTTCAACTGTTACAATCTTTTTTTGCCTGCGATGAGAGAAGTGACTGTGGTGTGTCATTATTTTGTAGGCCAAATTCTGGCACCACACAATTGCAGATCTTACTTGAGGAAGCTCCAGGCCAGACAGGGTGACAGACAGTGAAGGACGCAAGATGGCAGCTGGAAGATGGAGCAGAGGCTGGGCTCCAGAGCTGTGGGACCCCCTCCGTTGATCATCACCACCTTATGGACCAAATCAGGGTACTCATGGGCCAGGAAGGTGCAAAATGATACTCTGGAAGAGATATAATAAGATGGATATATAGTATGTAAACAGCATGTCGGAAAAAACTATTACTAAAGCTACTTCGATCGGCTGTAGAGTTGTTTCAGAGACACTGAAAAAAGCTTCTCACAAAGACTCACCCATATGAGTGGCCAATGAGAATGTTGCGTTTACGAGCATATCTCTTAAAGATGGCACGTAGGTCCTCCGCCAGGGCATAAAACGTATAAGCTGCTGCTATCTGTGGGGCAGTGCTCGCTCCATGCCCCGCCAGATCTGGCGCAATGACCTCATAGCCCAGCCGAGAGAAGAAGTCCAGTTGGCTGCCCCAAATGTCCAGAGAGCCTCCCACACCGTGCACAAAGAACAGCGCTACGTCTGAGTGCGTCCCTTTGCAGCTTGAGATCACCCTCCTTGAGTCAATAAACACCGTGCGCTTGGGCTTGCGACGGCGGCGGCGAGGAGGTGGGGCAGGTTTCTGTTCCCCAGGAGGTGGAGGAACTGGAGGAGGAACAGGGTTGGGGTCTGGAGAAGAGGCCAGTTCTTTGTAGTCAGCCAGCTCCACCTCCACAGTGCTACAAGGCTCCAGATCCCCATCCTGACACTGCAGGATCTCTGAGTGCAAAACATCGCCGAGATTCTCAATCACCAGCTGGCCGTTGCGGTAGACTGTGATCTTCCTCTTACAGTGGACACTGCTGCCGGTGCTGCTCTCATTATCCTCAGGAGAGCTGTCATCGTCACAGTCGCCATCCGGCCTCTCATGGCCTGAAACCTGGTCTTCCGTCACTAAGGGCTGACGCTCTGGGACAATGTGCCGTACTCGCAGGACTCTCCCAGGTTTCACCTCCACAAACTCAAATCCATCAGAAGGCTCTGACGACTCCAGGGGCAAGACCAGACTGGCAGCCTTCCCAGTCAGGCAGCACAGTATCCCTTCAGTGATGCTGGTCAGCATGGCGCCTCCCTGCATAAACAGCATCACACAGATACAACGAGGAGATCATCACTCAGATGTTAATTTGATATATAGCACGAAAGCAGACTATGAAATGTACAAAATGGAAAAATAGACAATGTATAAACATATGGCTGTGGTTTGTGAAGCTTATTACCCTTCTCCAATTAGCGTTTCACTATTCATGTGTTCCTCACAGTTTCAAGCATAAGCATTATGCTTTGCAGGTTTGCAGTGTTTGCAAATGTCAACAGCTCACCAGGAAGAAATTGGGTCCCAGCTTGACTCCTATAAAATTGGGCCCAAGCTGTTTCCTAGCAACGCAGTTACAATGCAATAGTCTTCTTTATCCTTTCATCAGACCACAGGCAGTGTCAGGTGAAATGAAACACACCAAGAACGGGGATGCTATCAGTTTAACAGACAGCAAACCACTATGCAAATTCAAAATACCACAGTCAGTGTAAGTGCAGCACCAACAGCCTTTGTAAAGCTCTACCAACACACTCACCTGGGTGACAAAGCAGCTTAACATTCAGAGATTCCACGTTCATAAACACGCAACTAAAAACAATACTTGTCCCCTATGTCAGTGAGGACCGACCATTCACATGCCGACCTAGACGTATGCTATTAATAACGTCGTGCCCCCCACCCCCCCTCCCGTTTCACATGGTCAGAATCAGGATATATATAAATAGAAAACATCAGTCATATGGCACGACGGCATACAATGTCTCGTGCCAGTGTGACAGCAGTTTTCCAGGCTATACCATTTCCAGTGGAGATGAGACAAAAAAAAAAACTGTCTTTGTGTTCCTGCTCAGGTCCAGTCATAGCTAAACTGCATATTGCCATGTTCTGCAAATGAAGCATCGTTGGTCCTCACTTCTCATACAAACACAGGCTGGTTATCTCAGGGAAACACAGTGGGAAGAGTCACGTCTAACATGGAAAGGCTTTATTGTTTCCTGGTTACAGAAACTGTGAAGCAGAGCTCAGTAAGCACATTATTGCCTACAGGGCAGACAGTCGCATCACTGCTCATAATATAGCATCCATGCATGTTTAGATGAGACGTTGAGAGACGATATGTAATAAATATGAATGGGTGACAACATCAGTGAAAGAGACTTTTATTGCACTGGCGCTACAGTGAGGGGGAAAATGGAGCTGGTTTACCTAGTGTATGTCTGCGTGTGCACAGGAGGGTTCATGTGTGCATGTGTCTGTGTGCATGTGTTGTTGTTGTTGGCAGGATGGTCTGAAGGTCAGTGCATCAAGAGCTATCCAGTTACACCCTGGAGCTGGATGAATGTTAACTGACTGTCCTGTCTTTCCGCAAACATCAACATGGAGCGTTGACACAAGAAGCAAACAGACAGTGTCAGTCAGCAGAACTGCAGCAAGCCTTGATTTATAGTGTCTGTCTGTCTCTCTGTCTATCTATCTATGTATCTATCTATCTATCTATTTTTGATGGTTCTTAAACATTTTTGTCAATCTGTCATTTTATTATCAACCAATCAGTCATGTCACATCAGCTACAAGTGGTAAATGATGAGAGGTTGTCCCTCATGACAGTGGTGAACACTCCACATCAAGCAGGATGTCACTTAACAGTTTGGATGTCCCTGGCATACAGATACACTTCCCCTCATTAACAGAAAACTACAGCAGCACTGATCAGCAGAGCTATCATTTACATCAGGGATTCTCTTCCTGACCTACTATCTATCCCTCACTTGCATGAACCAGGATTTCAATATGGCAACTCAAATCTACCCACCCTGAAGTCAAACAGGCTGAAGGTTACTCAGCCATGTTCATGTTTTTTTTTGTCTGCACTGCAGAGTATATAGGTTGATATATCTGCCAAGTCTTACACTAACACACATTTGGTACACTATGTGCTGCTCTATTTTCATAGCGTGGGTTTACACACAGTACAGTACCAGGCAGTCTGCCATGATATCTGCACAAGAAATGCGTATGTGCAAAAATGAGACCAATATTTAAAAAAATAAATAAATAAAAGGGCCTAGGCACAAATGTCCTATATGACGTTGCTGGTTCTTCAAGCCTATGACCCCAAAACACCAAGCCATCAACCGCAGTACTAGGCTTCATATTTCAATAGTTTGACATAAATCATTAAGTGTCATGTTTCACAATAATGAAAAAAGTGCACTACATTAATAAATAGCATCGCTTAACATATATTTGAAGGATTAAAAATCCGTAGCAGGCTTTTGGAAGGCCGTGATTGCAAAGTCTATATTACTGATAGATTTTACATTTAAATGTGAATAAACAACAGTTGACAGATGTATTATTTTTGCTCTGTCACAGGACAAATGCATGCAGTAACCGTGCAGCTGTTTATCGATGCTGATGCCAATATGTTGCACAATAAACATTAGCTCATTAGACAACATAATGCAATCAAAATCGACCCCTTACCTGCAGAATTACTGATGATTGAGGTGATTAGGAATGTGCACCAAAAGATGACAGTCAAGGGCCGACGAAACTGAAGTGAGAAAACGTTGCATTTGGTGCAACAACTCGTCTACGCTAGAGACGCTGCAAAATAGTGAAAACGTCTTATTAGCCTTGTTAGACTGCTACCACAGAACACGGAGGGGCTTGCAGTTATGAGAAGGCATGCATCTAGAAAACTGTGCAAATTGCATTTTAATAAGATACCCATTACGATAACAAACGCCAATGTTTTTCTCCCTCAGCATCCACTGCGCATCCAGGCCAGACCCTACCCACCCCTGCTGCCCTAGTATCCGCATCAGCCACAGCAGTGTTCGGGCATCTTGGGTCCTGAGTGGCAGTGCGCAGGGCGAATAGAAGAACTGAGTGTTCTGAGAGGAGGCCAATGAGAGAAGCTTGATTCCCTGTTGCTAAGGCTGACAGAGTAGCAACACGCGCGCGTGCGTGTGCGTGCGTGCTTGCGGTCAGGAAGAGTGACAGAAATGATAAACTAATAGTCCAGTTATTTATCCAAATTTGCCACAATCAGGTCTGAATATGTGGCTCCATTTCAAATTCCACATCTGATTTGAAATCATCTGAACTGAATCATCACGAGCTGACACCCAAACGTCTTATTGCAGCTGCTGCATCACTGTAGGGAGAAATGACCTTTAAGTTTTGACATTGTCTTTAGATGTGCTCTCTTAATGTTACCCCTGAACTAACATCAACAATGTGAAACCGCTGGGACAGTCCGGTGCCTGTCACTGAATAGACAGCTATGACGTTTATGGGGCGGAGACGGGCGGAGGGTCTGTGAGTCAACAGCTGTGTACTCTCTGTTAGTGTCTGGCGGCCAGTGTAAATAACAATTATTCTTTATGTTTATGCCAAGCAGGCATTGCAGTTTTAATAGAGGGCTATAAAAATCAATCAGGCCAATTAACATGCCAGGGTAGCCCTACTGTATATGGAACTTTCCCCTCCCATATCCACTATGAAAACAAACTATATTGCATGAAAAGGCGATTTCCTTATTATCAGAGAACAAACAACCCTCATGTAACCACTTATTCAGGATGTAAATCTTTATTGTACTGTTGAGATGAACACCATTTTCTCAGTTGTGAACCAATCCTCAGTTATTCCCAAAATATTACATTTTCTCACACCTAATTTTGTCATACACAACCTCATTCTTGTCAAACAGAATTCAGATGTATTAGTACAAATAACTTCTATCTACCTGCACATACTAAATCTCTCTTATCAACATGCTCATTGTGTAAATGCTCATATTAAAGATAATGTATCCAGACCCTATGAAAGCAGCAGCCTTAAATGTATATTAATATCGGGGGTTGCATGTAAATCTAAATACATAAATAAAGACACAGTTTCAGTAGATTCCTACATATTGGCAAAACTATTCAACCTTTTGACTGTTGAAGGGAATTACATTTTGGTAGCAGTGCTGCACTAATTAAATAAAGTAAATATATTATACATTATTTGAATGAGACACATTGCAAATTAAGTGAATTGTTGTGCTGCAGGGATTTAGGGTGACTGCACCTAGTCATGTATATAATACAGTGTGCGTTGCAAAAATGAGAATTGTAACAGTGTCTCAAAAAAAAGACGTGCACATGAAATTGAGGAAAAGCTACACATTTTTTTATACCCTGAGTAAAAACTCTTAGGCAGAACTTCCTCTCAGACAGCACACAAATCCCATTTTACACCTTGTTTCGTATCTCCGTCTGGCACTAACCTGAAACTATAACCTTTAAATTAATTCCTGAGCCTTGCCAACAAACTGTGTCATTGGTGAAAAATGGTGCTGGCGGTTTATACACTGCTTGAAGATTTTAGCCTTGAAAGCGTAACTCAGGGGAAATATTTCCTACTCCAGCAAAAAGCATTTCAATTGGCCGAAAAGTCTGAGCCAATCACTGTGCTTCATATACGGCGGGTGGCTAGCAGACCTGTGACATTCACTGTTCTCATGTCTGTGTCAACTGTATAAATATCTCAAAATGAACACTATACTGTCGTCTTTTTCCCGACTGCGTGGGATAACCTATTTCAGCAGGTAACTAGAGTTGCACATGTTTTCATAAAAGACAAACGGCAAAGCCAACACTGCTTGTTTACGATGCTAACATTGACAAGCTAGCTTAGCAGTAGTTAGCAGCGTGGATAGTTAATCATGAAGGTAGTTAGCTACTGGTTGGAAATATTTAGTTGGTTGATGGATAATCTAACTATAGCTTAATGATATCTGATCAAACCAAAGTTCAAATGGACAAATTATAAACGTAATTTTTCTGTATTTATGAACGACTATACATGTATAATCCTGTGTGACTCAAGTACAATAGTAATTGTGAAATGACAGGATGTTGTGACTTAAAGTAACAGTTAAAATTTGTCATCAAATGTCATCATAATGTTGATGGTAGAAATCAAGGCTTTTGCAGTACCATAAATGTATTACAACTCAAGTGTTTCATCGCAGCAGTTATATGGCATAGTATTAGAGAATAGTATTTGTTTGTAACATTGTTTATCTGTGCTCTTTCAGCAGCATCCCTGCAGGGAACCTTGCAACAATGGGCACCTCTCCTCTCAGATTATTCAGCAACTGGATTGCACCTAGAGCTGCTGCAGGACTTCAGATTTCCAGATGCGGGCCGCTTTCTTCACAAGCTGAGGGTTCAGGAGTGTTCCAGCAGCTTCCATGGCAATACCAGCAGGTACGGACACGGAAAAGAGGCACGGAGTATCAGCCCAAGAACATCAAACGCAAGAGGACCCACGGCTGGATCAAGAGGATTAGCTCACAAGGAGGCATAGAAGTGATTCTACGGCGCATGCTCAAGGGACGGAAATCACTCTCACACTGAAGGTTCTTGTTGGAAGAACTTGTTAAGACTTTCAAAAAATGCTGGAGGAGCTCAGCAAAGAGAAAAGAACTTGTATATCGGGTTAATTGGTGATACTGGATGTGGTTTGGGTTTGGCATTCCCACCGCATTCATAATGGGTGGGAGAGTGGAAACTGGCCTTCAACAAAAAAGTTGTATTTTCCTTGAATCCGTCCATAAATCTGCTAGTTTCATACAATATTTAATGGGGCTTAATTTCATACATATTAAATAATACTCAACATCTATGTAAAGTTATGGGCATAATCATTAAATGTAAGCAGATTTATGGATTTTTTTTTCTTTTGAGCTTGTGTGATATTTGTTTGAAAGACAAAAATGTGACTTTAATAAAATAAAATTGCCAAATCACCGTCATGTTACTTCTTCAATAAAAACCATCCATGCAGAATTTACAAAACATGCATTTGTGATTGAAAGAAGTGCCTCCAAGTGATAATCTTGACCTTCAAAGTTGGCTGCCATCTACTGTTTGTGACAAAGTTGTAGCTGTATTCAACTGAAAGCAATATAAAGAGAGCTTTAACTAGATATTTGAGATGCAGGGGGAGAGGACTTCTTTCAGACAGTGTAGAGAGGAGTCCTTGTGGCTCTCTGTTACGTCATGTAAGATAACACAGAATTTCCTTAGCTGGCTTTCATTTATAAAACAAGAAACAGGTGAAAATTAGAAGTTGTGACAACTAAAAATTAGACAAGAGAAAACTGACATTAACTTATAATTTTATATGCCAGATAACATACATGAGTATGTGGAAATAGTACTTGGTAGTAATTGAATAATATGCAGTTAAAACTACAGTTTTAGCACATTTATTTCACAGTAGTTGGTTCAGTATGAGTTTAAAAGTAGTTTTTGGAAAGAGCTGGTTTTAATATATTCACTGCTGCGACTTGTGTCTATAACCTTATAATATCACGTTGCTAATTTATGCATTTTATATGAACGATTCAGATAAAAAATATATTTATCATCAACCTTATTAGTAACTGGTCATTAAATTTGCGCTTTTAGAGGAGAGAATGCATTGTTGTTACATTTAGTTTTTTTAATCAGTATTTCAACCGTCATTCACTCTGTTCTTATTCGCTCAACTCAGTTGTGTTCGGCAGCAGCAGGTAACAGAAGCATAAACGCATATTGTACACGCAGGCAGACACAGCAGAAAATACTTGTGTTGTTTTCACTAGAGCTGCATGCCACCACCGACCTTAACTGGAGGATTGGTCTGTTACATAATCGCTTTCTAACCAATCAGCGCCTTGCTTTTTCTCTCTCTTCACAGATCGCCCGCTGGTCAACCAATCAGGTACGTCGAATCTCGGACTGTAACCGCCCCCGAACAGACGAACAACAAAAATGGAGTTGTGAACTAGTAGCAACTTAGCTACCAGAGGACGTTCAATTTCTGTCTTTGCTTAAACACCTTTACGTGAGTGGAAGTTTCTACCTGACCGAAGTAGCGCAATGCGACCATATCAAAGTAATACGTAGTTTGTATTTTGTAGCAGTCGTAAGAAGCTATCGAGCGGGTAAACAAACCGGTATCTTGGCTACGACAAAGACAACAAGGTTTAGCAGCTAGCCAGCTAAAAGAGTAGCATCTGCTCGTGTTCACTCTCACCGTGAGGAGCTAGTCAACAAACGAGGAGCGTGACTCGGGCAAAAATGGAGAAGGTAGGTCCATATGTGTTTCTTTACTTAATCGTCGTGTCAGCTTGGTTGGTTTTTTATTGTATTGGTATTGATAAACATGTTTCGTGCGTGGTGGCAAATAGAACATGGTCTCTGTCACTGGTGAAATGAAAGGGGTAGGAATTGTTCTGGCTGTGGTAGTTGGCCCTACCACCCGGGACTTTCCACGAGTTACAACAGTAGGCACGGAGAAACGTTTTTGTTCATATTGTTCTTCTCTGTTGCGTCCACAGGGAGATTTCCTGAAGGGACTACCAGTCTACAACAAAAACAACTTCAGCAGGTTCCATGCAGACTCTGTATGTAAAGCATCAGTAAGTGATCCTGTTTGTTCTCAAAGTGCTAACATTAGGATAAAAATCACATGTTGGCAGTTCATGGTGTAATTTAAGTGAGTTAAATTCAAGAATTTTTGGTCACATGGTCTGTCATCTTACACACTAATGTGGATCTCAATATTGTTTTAGAACCGTCGGCCATCTGTGTATCTTCCCACCCGAGAATATCCATCAGAGCAGAGTACGTACTTGGACTGAGAGGATGTACATTGAGCTGGAGAAACTACATATTTCTATCCAAATGTTAAATATTGATTATATATTTTAGTTTTATCTGAATAAAGCAGTGTTCCCAAAGCACACATGACATTTTTTTCCTTAGCCATGGTCTCAATTTCCCTCTCAAATCACCTTCACTTCTAGGATGACATAGTAGTAAACACAAAGTCTGTTCATCTTTATGAGAACAGCTAATTTCTACACATTTGATCTTCACCTTGTAATGTGTCTCTCATGATCAAATAAGTGTCTGTTGTTTCTCCTCAGTCATAGTCACAGAGAAGACAAACATCTTGTTGCGATATCTCCATCAACAGTGGGACAAAAAGGTAAAGGTTTTAAAGAGACTCATAAGTGCTGGTGCTAATTGCGTTATCTGTGACAGTAGAGATCCTCTGTGTTGCTGTTAATAATTTGTTAAATGTCATCCTTCTTTTCTTGTGTCTTCAGAATGCAGCAAAAAAGCGAGAGCAGGAACATGTAGAGGGGGAGAACATGGCTCCTCCAAGAAAAATTGCCAGAACGGACAGCCGAGAGCTGAATGAGGATTCATAAAGCAATGTGCTGTCAGTGCACACCCAGCAGAGACTGACCTACACGAACAAAATGCACACACGGATTCAGGATATATGTTTGCAAACCCAGGCCTTGACACTGAAGCACACAAGGATCGACACATTTCAGACCACAGTCTTCATGACATTAATTTCAAAAGTAGAGAGATTTATGTAACCAAAAGCTTTTTTTCCTCAGTTTATTTACTGCTCTCCCTCGCTTTATCCTTTACTTCCAAAAACCTATGCCTCAGATTTTAGTCTTTGTAGTTTTAAAAATAACATACATCTACCTCCTTATTCCTCAGCCCCACTGGTTTTCATTCACGTATGCTCACAGACTTTTCTTTGAAATATGCAGGGAGTTAAATCATTGCTCCTCTGCTACCATTTAAGAGTTTACAGCTATAGTTATTCATACCATCTCTGAGATATGCATGCTTTAAGTTAAGGCTGTATTTGTGATTAAGTGGCATGCCATCTTTTTTGGCTCCCACCCCATTTGTATTTTTTTTTTAGTTTTGAATTATGTAATGACAGTGGTCCTTTAAAATATTATTTTAGCTCATCCTTTATGTGATTACTGTCATTAGAGTAACTGAAAATAAAACAGCAGTTGTTCCTTGCTTAGATTGATTATCCATTCAGGGTTTGTTATGGATTGTGTTGTGGAAAAAGACGCGTGCTGAAAGAAATTTTTTTATGTTTTCTCCTGATGAATAATGATTTATTGCCTTAAGTGGAAGTGAGTGTGTTTTCACTATGTCTTAGATCGCCCCCTTGGTTTACATTGTTGTTTTAGGAGGAATTGAACCAATGCTGATCTGAGTGGATATTAGCATGTCCTTTCAATGAGGATGCATTTAAGCCAATACAGTCATGTTAGAGGATGCAAACTCTTTTTGTACAGTATGATCTGCAGATTTTGTAGCTATATTCATGACTTTATGAGCAGAGCCTGTGTGTTTGTAATTGCAAAGTTAGCACAGTATTTTATGAAAGGCACACAGGTATGTGTAAATCTACACTTTAGCGACTAACATGTAGGCTTCCTGTAAGGGCTGCTGTCAATCCTTGTCATAATTGTGCCATTCACGTTTGTCCAATAGGTCGATCAGTTGAGTCATAGTGAGGGAATATGTGTTTGGATTTACAAGCTTTTGACAGCAGGGCTAAGTAAACAGTCTGTGTGTGCTGCTCGTAAAATTGGTGAAGCTCATCATAATGCTCCATGAGTTTTGTATATTTGTACAGTGTGTATATTGTGATTGTTCTAATCAGGTAACAAGACAACTACTCACTCTTTATCTTCCCTAAGGCAGCCATATTGTTATTTCACAATGTTTAGCCAAATTGTTCTTTTACATCAGAGGGATACAAACCAGAGTTTGGTTCATAACAAACAAAAACATTTTATTTAATTTGCTTTGCACCTTTAGAAAAATCAGTTTTTGCAAATTTTTTAAAAGAGGAAGCTGCTGCAAATTGTGTTTACCACATTTTCAGTGTTTGGCATGGCAGATTAATGTTTAAAGGTTTACAGAGTATGTTTTCAGTTTTAATTTTTGCTGCTCATGTAAATCAAACCAAGTAGAATACACACTGTGAGTTTCTCAAGTATGACTTTAACCTACAGACGTTCAGTGTTTTATTTTTCCCAGCTCTCCATAGAAGAGTGTGCTAATTCTACTTTAGTGATATGGTTTGTATCACATCACCTGATTTAAGTTTGGAATGTGTTTATTGTTAAATGCTTTGCGTTGAGTTTATTGTATAAATGCATTGTTGTCAATTTAAGATCTTGCTCTGTATAGATTATACTATGAATACAGTAAAGGCTATAACTCACAGTAATTAACTGTTTTTTGGGTGGAACTGAAGAAAATCTCCTCCTTCCTATAACATATAGCAAATAGGATGGAATTTGATTGGAAATTATCTTACATCGTTCTTCAGGAGTGTGTTTATTCAAGAGTGTGTTCTGTTTTGAAGTGTTACAATTTGCCCAACAAACTTAGTTTACATACATATTATATTTCTGGGACACAAATCAACCCAGCAACACAGACTATCATCCAGTGATATTTATTAACAGTTAACAAAATCAGCCAGTGCATTATCTCTTGATGGATGTTTATTCAAGTGATATTTATTTGCATCAGAGAAGTACATTCACTAATTTATGTAGTAAAATAATTCATAGAAAACCAAAGTTAAGAAAAATAGAATATTTTTTATGGTCACAGTGAGTATAATCTGACCTATTGCGGAAGAATACAATGGCTTTGAAAGTGCTTCACAACTGAAAAGACATGGTGGACACATAATGCATGCACATGACGCAACATGCATTCAATACAGGCATCAGAATGAGAAACAAACTTGGAATGGGAAGCTGCTGTTCATGTCCTTTTGACAAAAGGGCTCATTGATGATCAGGTCCTTGTTTTGTTCTGTTTTTATTTATTTTTTTAAAAAGATCCTTCACATCAACATATTCTGTTCTGGTGCTGTTGAAACCCAGGCAGTCATGCAGTATTTCAACCTTTAGTAAAGGTTTTTCAAGCCCCGTTCAAGTAGATACACTTACTGTACATATTTTACTTGGAAGCTAGATAATCAAGTGTTAGATACAGTATAATACTTTGTGCGAAGTTAGTTGCATCAAGATTCAAAGTCTAACGCTCGCTGACCTTAGATGTGGTCCTTGTGACTAACATGTTCTCCTACAGTACAGGTGTGTCGCTGTCTCTCAGTGTTGCCTGAACATTTGTACATTGCTCTCCATTCATAACATTACATTGGCATGGCTGAACTTTTATTAACTCTTTGAGCCAGAGTTTTCTAAATCAGTCAATTGTCTTGATTCTCCTTTATCTGACTCATTAGAGGGTAATTCCTCTTGGGATGTGTTTAAGTCATACCTGTTGGGCTGAGCGTTAGCAGCCTGGGTCGGTGGTTGTGTCCCATTTGCACACACAACCGTACCCTCGGACTTGCTGAAACTGAACAGCTTCCCGGGACTGAATGTTCTGTTGGGGGACTGTGACCTCTCCTGGCCACTAGGGGGAACCGAAGAGGTCACAGTTGACCCAGGCGTTGGTCCAACTGCCACTGCTGGCTCTTTTTTCACCTCAGGCGACTTCAGGAACTTCAGAAATCCTGGGAGCTTTGCCTCGCCTCCTGTTGGGGACTGAGCTGGTGAGCGTGAGGTGCCGGAGGAGAACTTCCCCTGGAGAGGGATGATCTGTTTCAGCTTCATCACATTGTTGTTTCCCAGCAGAGAGCTGGGTCTCTTCGGCTTGTCCCCTGGCTTGCCCCCTGATACTTTGTCATGGTGATGCTGGTGGTGGGTGTCTGCCCTGTGGTACTCGCTCTCCTGACGGGCCTCGGCCTGCAGCTCGGCCTGACGCTGAAGCTCCTCCTCCTCACGCCGGCGCCTGAGCTGCTGTTGGAAGTGATGCTGCGCCTGCTGCTCATGCTTCTAGATGGGGAGGCATGTTAAAATGAAGATAGAGAAGAAGAGAGAAAGATTCATAGGAAGAAAGACGGCAAAACAGAGAAAGGTGAGAGAGAACAGGATGAATAAAAGCATGAATACACCCCCAGCAATTAAAGGTTAAATTATAAACTCTCATGCTAAATATGCTGACATTTTGTCATTTGCTCTTTACTGTCTCTATGACAAAACTTATCTTAAGACATGATGTATTACAACACTATACAGACACACATAGTCAAACACACACATTTATTTCTCATCAAGTGAGAAAAGGCTGCACGAGTGTACATTTTTGGACAATGCACACTAACAGACCAAGGGACACACAGGGGGTATGTGTATAGAAATATGATATAAATCGCACAAAGTTCAGCCAGCAGCAAGCCTAACGTTGGCCGAAGGTCTTTCAAGCTATGATACAACTATACCTTGAAAGCTTCCCTTCGTCGGTACTCTAGCTTGGCCATCTCTTCTGCTACCCAGCCAGGGATATCAGGGATGGCAACATGGATGACGTACTTTAGGAGGATTGCAAAGTGCTGTAAACCACCGAGACCACAAAGGGACAGGCTCAACACGCAGTTACATCAAGGCACAATCACATTCTGTTTCTTATTCTGTATTTTCTCCAAAGACAAAACACCACATCTCATACACATACCAAAAACTCTTGTGAGGTTTTGTGTTCATTAATGAACTTGGCTCAAAAATTGTATTTTACAGAACAACAAAAGATAGCAGGCCGTGCACATTGGTACTTCTTTTGTAATCTTAAAAAAAAGTGTCATTTTGGGAATAAAACTACATTTTGTTAAAACTACCAAACTCCTGACGGACAAACCTGCGTTTGTTTTACAGCATACCTCCAGTAAGACGATGGAGATGATGGTCATCTCAGGACTCAACCAGGGGAAGAGACGCTGGAGCTGCCCACACTGACCTATCAGGTAACAGTTAACTATGATGGCTATCAAGCCCATAGCCTCCATTGCAGTCTGGTGTTGAGAGAGAGAGAGAGAGACAGAGAGAGAGAGAGAAATTTCCAGGCTATCAGGTGGCCCCACTATACAAACCGTAGTCTTGTCTGACATTTTCCAAAACAAAACACACTGACCTGCCATTGTCCAATGTTCTCCACTCTCTGTCCAAAGGGCCTCTGAAGGCCGGTGCACAGCTTCAGAGCATCACTGCGAATCTCGATGATGTTGTTGATAAGAGCGCACATGGCCGCCAGGGGAAAGGCAGAGGAGAAGAGCACCACATAGCCAAACTGAATGAACATCTCCTGGTAGTCCTGAAGCGTGTCCTGCTGGGGACAAACATCATGAATCAGCACTGGCAGTTGTTGTGAATTTGGATATAGATGATTTCTGTATGATATTTATTCAAGATTGTTTGTAAAAAGTCAAATTTGCATTTCTCTGGTTTCATCAGGAGTCCCACCTCATAAGTCTGCATGCAGCTCTCAATCTCGGCCTGGGTCAGAGTGACAGTTTTGGTTTCTTCTGGAGGATCAATCCACGACTTCTTGTCCTCTCTCCCCTCACCTACGTTCTTCCTCCTCTGACAGAGTGGGTAAGATTCCTTCGGAGAGGACACAGTGGCATTCTCCTTGATCTCCTGTTAAAGTAAACATTACACTACAATACTTTCTCTAGTGACTACTAAGACTGCTTCAATTCTGCACCTTTGCAGTGGATGGTTTAACTGAATCTGTTGAGACGGATGAGATGAATCTGTGTAACTTAATTCATAAAACTACAGGAAATACATTCGACTGTATTGGCAAGAGTTGGAATTATCCAAACATAACAAGAGATGTTTGTTACATGTTTAAGAGAGCAGTGATTGTTGGACAGTTTTAGACTAAATGAGTGAGATGAGCATTTTTTCAGTGCAGAGAAAGAACGACAGGACCACAAAGCTGCAGTGTGGGATGATAAATGATAATAATAAGCAGACCACATACTTGAGACAGCAATTCACAGTCACTGTCCTCATCACAGCTGTCAAAAATACTTGATGGATCCATCCCTTCCTCTACCAGTGTAGGACTGTCCTCAAGGAAGCTGTAATCCCCCGCCTGCGCGTCTGTTGTGACGTCCTGGTAGTCAACCTTCTCGGTGAAACTGACTTTACGTTGTTTTAGGACACTGTCATTCATGTCCCATTCTTCTTCTGTGAGCCTGAATCCTGCTTTCAGATCCCCTCTTCTCTTTGGCTCTGGGTTACCGTTAGCAGTGTGACCGACAGGGATCCCTCTGGGACCTAGGAAGGAATAGGCTGTTATGGAGGCTTGGGCCTTGCCCAGAGCCAGGCGGCCATATTTGAGCATGATGGCTTGGAGTAGCTCCCAAATCACCTTTGGGGTGAAGACACCCAGCTTGTTTTGCTCATAGAGATAGGGCTGGAGGACCTCTTTGATGTTCTGTAGGAACTGGCGAAAGATCAGTAGAGTGGCTAGCATCTGTGAAGGGTAGGAGGACATCTGTTACTGAGCTGAACGTACAATGTGCAAAACAGAAAACACATGCACATTTCAATTGTTCAGCAGGCACAAGTGATGTAAATATTAACTCAGTTTATTGCCTGATATGATCCCAGGACATTTACAGCATCTGACACACCTCATGCCATTAAAGCAAGACTATTCAACAAATCAAAAGAAGACTTCAAAAAACCTTCCTCTTACAAATGAAAGGGTGAATTTGTGAGCAATATAAAACATGCTTGCTTAAGTCAGTACACCTAAGGATTTTACCACTACAGTCTTACTTGGTCTGGTATAACCAGCGACTTATGATAGCTAATTTAATGTTTCATTCATTCCTCCGTAACTGATCATTCGCTAAACCCTTCCCCTGAAGAGCAACTGTTCAATCACAGCTCAGCAGCCATAACTAGGCATGGCACCGCTTGTAGGGTCAAGTCAGCCGGAAACATTAAAGTCTGCCAAAGACAACGTTTTAAATCAACAGCTGATAAAATCACACAGTTGTCCCAGCTAACAAAATTGTGGGTCTCCGACTGGAAATAAGAGGCCTGCTTTTTGTTAACTTGAAATCAAAGAACCATTGTTTCAAACAGTACTAAGGGGACGCGGGTTTAGCGAACGGTCAACAACCTTTCACTCAGTGTTTTGTCTGTTTGTTTGTGATTCTGCGAAAAGATGTTGCTACCTCCTTCAGTCGCTCCATGTCCTTGAGGTAGAATCCAATGTAGAAAAGGCTAAGGTAAGAATTGATGAATTCAAACTGTAAAACAACCAGAAAATATAACAGGAAATCAAACACAGACACTCAGTCAGGGTGAATTATCTCTATTCAAACCTCAGACTGAAGCATGACTTACAAAAACCATCTTGATGATGAGATTATTCTCATAGGCACTCTGAAGTCTATAGTTCTCTGGATGAAGAAATAAGAGAAGTATTACTCAGTATGCAGATAAATGACAGTAGAGAGTCTGTTTCCTTTTTGTTTTACCTTTAACTGCTCCACAAACCTGCTCTACGATCAGAGCTAAAAGCTCTCCACACCAGTAATGACGTAGCATAAAAATATATTCATACTGCCCCTAAATTACAACCATGGTTAAATACGTTCCATTTCAATTTAATGTATTTTACACCTATTCCTCTATTATATATCGCAGAGATAACAATTTAATATTTTGTGTCTCTCACCCATGTCATTGAGCCAGTAGGCGATCTTCTTATACACTTCATCACATATGGTTACAGTAATGGCCAGAAGTATCTTAGGAATGAATCTTGTAATACCAGGTAGCTCCTGAATCTCCATCACCACTTCCTGCAAGGTGAATTAGAAGCATGATAAATATTTAACAAGTCCTATTCATATTCCTATCTACTCTCAAATCCCAAAGCTATTTTTAAAAGGCTATTAAATGCATCTAAAATGGCAAGAGGTATATTTAAATGAGACACAATTCAGATATCTTCAGACTAAAATGTAAAATTAGATGTTAAGTAACACATAATTAACTGGAACGCCCCTCACAAGAAATACAGATTATCAGACGAAGACTATATCAACTGCATTTCTTTTCAATGAACACATTTGCTGTGTTATCTGTTCAGACCTGCAGTTCCAGGCAGAGGAGCATAGCGAGGAAGACAAAACAGAGGCAGAGGAGGCAGATGGGCAGGCTGACCAGCCATCTGAACAGGGCTCTCTTCCAGGGCGGGTAGTAGAACTCCTCGCAGCCTGTTATGGGACTGCAGCGCTTTACGCCCTGCAGAGACAGCAGCAGACAGAGGGAGTATTCATAATTGCAATCGTCTTAACTGGAAAATATGTGTGCAAAATATGCTCCGCAATGACTGTTTCCTTGCTTGCCTGATTGTTTAATGGATGCATTTGTTTTATATGATAAGAATCTTTCACATCCTTTCCAAAAAAAAAAACAAGAAAAGAAAAAAAGAAAAACACAAAAGCATTTCTTACATTCTTGCTGAAAATTAAGCACCAACTTCCTGTACTGTGAATTCTGAGGTGACATTTTTATCAGGATCAAAGTTGCTGTTTTTACAACTTTCAACATGTGCAAAATATAAAATGAGTTCACAGCTTGGTGAGCAAGGCCCTCTTCATTCATACCATTCTGTCATATTCTACGTGTCCCAAACCGCTCCACTTATGTCAGATTTCTCCCCAGAAAAATTGAACCGCCCAACGTGGGGCTCGAACCCACGACCCTGAGATTAAGAGTCTCATGCTCTACCGACTGAGCTAGCCGGGCCTGATACAGCAGTTTCCACATGCTTTCTAAACCGGGTCACCCACAGCCCCCCCACACCAGTCTTTTATTCACTACACACAAAAGCCCCACCTCACTCCACCCCCGCTCCCCTCTCAAACACCACGTGCAGTTTGAAAGACATTCCTCTTGTACACACACTGATCACATTTCCTGGTATTGTTGCGCAGTTGCGCACGTGCTCAGAGACGGCAGTAAGGTGCAGGCTGATATTGCATTTTACCTGAGGAATCTCTCACTATGCTACTGATTCACAGAACTTTGAGATTTAGGTTTTCACTGCTGTCACACAACACAACATAACAGCACCCGCAACTGTGCTTTCTCATCTGTGCAGGCTCAGGCTGCAGAAACAATCCTCACCCTGAACTGCGGCCTGGGTTCCTCCAAGGACTCGGCAGGGGTGTCCAGAGTGCCCCACCTGTAGGCCAGCTCTGCCTCTCGCCTCTTCCAGCGCTCCAGAAACAACGTCGCCCACACAACGTTGAAGAGGGCGAAGACCACACAGCAGATATCCTGACTGGTCTGTGACACAGTGTAAGTCAAAGAAAGATACCGGTACAACTTGAGAAATTATAATTATGTTATAGAGTTTTCGGTTGTTTCATAAAAAGCAAAAGTCAGAGCCATTAATGAATCTACTTGTTGTTTATGTGTCTGCACTGTGTACTGCTTCAACTTGTAGAGACAGACAACATGACATTTGACAAAGTCAGAAATGTAATAATGAGAACAGGCAACAATACAAACTCAAAACCTCTTGACATTTCTGACATAAAAATAAATCTAGTATGTAGAGGAAAGGCAAAACCAAAATGACAAGCGGTGTTGTGACATTTTCCAGTAATATTCCAAGAGCTTAAGAGGAAACAAGTCTTGTTATAGAAAAGGTTTCAAGTACCTGATCAGCCTCCGCTAGTATCCAGAGCAGAAAGCCAATGACAGCAGGGTAAAGCATAGAGTTGGTGTAGAAACCCAGCCAGGCAAAATACATGCCGATCTTCACTCCAAAGTAGTCACAGATATCGTCTGGGAAGAAGATGAAATTGTAAACAACTAATACTGTGGCTTTGGGAAGAAGGATTATATGGTATTAAACAACTGACAAGCTGTATCAACAGTATATCTCCGGCCTGCTGTTTACTATCCTGCTAAGTTTTCTCCAAAATAAAACTTTGATGCTTCCTACCCAGGGGCTGCCTTTCACATACAGCCTGGACCCAAGATGTCATCAGCTGGTTGAGGATCCTTTGCTCATGCAGGGGAAACATTTGATGGATCACCCCCCGAGCTACCAGCTCTGGAACTAGAAATGACAAAATGAACAATTTGGATCTGAGGTGACCTTTTGTCCATGTTTGGTTCTAAATGGTTATGTTTCTTTCTGCTAAGCTAATTACACTACTTAATGTGGGTTGTGGCTAATGTGGCTTCATAAAATCACAAATTACAAATGAAACATTGATGAAAACGAGAAGAGAAAGAGATGTGGAACAGCATTAAAAAGTCACTCATAATAAATAAGAGCATACTGATTGGCTGTCCCTCCAGGAAGTGAATGTTGTGAAGCACCTCCCCCTGTTTGGCTCGCAGGTTGTCCAGCCAATACTTAATGATGCTCTGACGCTCCTGAACACAATTACAAGGAGGGAGAAATGAAGAGAATGAATGATGTGCTGTAATTGATATAGAGACTATTAATCTTTCATAAGATCAAAATGAATAACCTGTGTAATATTCACAGAAACACTGACATACAGCTCATGTGACCCACAGTTTTGACCTCTAACCTGTGAGGTAAAGAAGCAGAGCTCGCTGTCTATGTTCTCATAGATGTTGTCCTCTTCACAGGAAAAGCGCCGCATCCCACCACCGTACTGCGGTTTGACGGCCTTGTGAATGCCCATCTGTTCTGCTCCTCGCAGCAGGCTGAGGCGAGGAGAAAGGGTAAATGATCAGCAGGATTAAAATCTGCTGGAACACGAACACTGGGCTGCAGATGTTTGACAGATTAAGTACATTAAGGGCATACAAAACAACAAACAGTGATACACACAGACACAACTGCGACATGACTCTCAGTGTGTTTTCTATACTCGGAAATTGCTGACTTAAAGGAATAGCTTGACATTTTTGGAAATACAATTCTCATCTAACTCTCAGCAAGACGGCGAGTAAGAATATCTCCCAAAATGTCAAAGTATTCCTTTAACTTTCCGAGATCAAAATTAGAGACACCAATAACAAACAAAAAAAGACAAGCTGAAAACCTAGTATACGGCTGGAACACCTTTGTATGGTCAAATCCTGATTTTATAACTGCGGCATCATGTGACAAAATCACTGAACACATAAATCAAAGACAAAGACTGAGCTGTGATTTCGGCTTTATTTGCTTATAAAATGATCAGAGAGAAAGTTAGAAGAGAAAAACTCTATCAGGCTTTTGCTTTTATTACAGTCAAAGTGAGTGAGAGAGAGACAGGAAAACTGGGAAAGAGAGAGAGAGAGCTCAGGATGGATTTCATTCTAGCCACGTTGCTGCATAATGGAGAAAAATGTTACCAAAAACCAACAGGACTAATATTTAGATTGCCATTTTTTAACCATTATTCTAACCTACTGTAAATTCTCAAATCAAACACCAGCACTACTCAGCTGCTTGGAGAACTAAGGGCCAGCCAAAATGTCTTCACTCAAAACAGTTCAAACAAAGACAGGAACACATGCGCCCACACACACACACCCACCCGCCACACACACCCACACAAACACACAGTTTCAGAGTCTTACTTCTCGAATGTTGTCGTGATGAAGAAGGCGTGTGCCTGCGTGTGTTTATGCTGTCGAATCTGAATGCTGACTTGTGGGATTCCAACACGAATCTGGTTCAGCAGCCACAGCAGAGTGTGGTCATCTATTGAATCTGGGGGGCAAGAAATGTTCGTTTTACTTCAGGTTTGATAGCATGCTTGTCATCATTTATGGACAAATTAATTTTAATAAAAATGTGAATATGAGCATCAAAATTCACATTTTTAAACAGAGATTTTTTTTTAATTCCTCACACATTTGCGGATGAGTTTGCTAAAGGCAGGGACTGATGAGTTTGCTGTTGCATAAAGAAGCTGAACCAAACCCATCATTCACCTCCCTGACAGAGAGGGCCAAGCGGCAGCAGCGGGGTGGTGGTGACAGTAAAAGGTCAATCCACTTAAATCCCTGTCTACATATATCACAGTCCCTTTTTTTCTTAGGTTGAGAGGACGGACTATGACCCAGACTTGAGTTCAGTCTGATTCCAGTACATCAGCTGACTGTATAAAGCGAATTCTCTCAATTAACCCATTTAATGCCCCTTTTTATAATTACACTGAAACAATTTCATACCAAAAATTAAAAACAATTAACTTCAAATTAGAAATTACTGAGATTTTGAATCCACCCAAGGACTAAAAAATCCTGGAGTAATCTACATTCTTCCTAATACCCTGAATGTTGAAGCGTAACTAAGCTACTTACAATAAGAGGCCTGGCAATCTGTCATATGTTGTCACAAAACTAACAAAGCTTTAAAGCAGAGCTGCAGGAGTTACTTGATTATCAAATATTACAGAGTAAAACTCTTTCATTTGTTATTTAACCTTGTCCCAATCTTGTCAGTGAGATAGAGGTGGTCAACGCAGCAACATCAGTTGAACTCAAGTTCTGACAGCACCACCATATTTGACCTCAGGAAAGTCCTCGGAAAGTCTTCAGACCCCTTCCATTTTTCCCCATATGTTATATTGCAGCCTTATTCTAAAATCCCCAAAAAACTTAATTTTCCCTCATCAATCTACACTCAATGCATCAGCATGACAAAGTGAAAATTTTTTGAAAATTCATGAAAAAGGAAAAAACTGAAATATCACATTGACATAAGTATTCAGACCCTGTTTTATGACACTTGAAATGTAGCCCAGGTGCCTCCTGTTTCTCTTGATCATCTTTGTTTCTGCACCTTGACTGGAGTCCACGTGTGGCCAATTAAGCTGACTGGACATGATTTGGAAAGGCACATGCCTGTCTATATAAGGTCTCACAGATGACAATGCCCATCAGAGCAAAAACCGTGAGGAGGAAGGAGCTGCCTGCAGAGCTCAGGGACAGGATCGTGTCGAGGCACAGATCTGGGAAGGCTACAAAAACATTTCTGCTGCATTGATGGTTCCCAAGAGCACAGTGACCTCCATCTTTCTTAAATGGAAGAAGTTTGGAACAACAAGGGCTTCTCTGAGAGCTGGCCGCCGGGCCAAACTAAGTAATCAGGAGAGAGAGGGCCTTGGTACGCGATGTGACCAAGAACCTGATGGTCACTCTGGCTGCACTCCAGAGATCCTGTGCGGAGATGGGAGAAACTTCAATTTTCTGAGTCAAACTGCAACATTAGTTTGATCAAATGCTTCCAATTCACAATTTATGCCCACAACTGCACCTTCCTTTAAAGATCCTGCAGAAGGGACACAGGTACTGTAAATGGATGAGATCTAATTGTCCCCAGAGGTAATTTTTAAGTCCTAGTCATACGCCTGAGAGGCTGGCTGACCACCAAAGACATTAAATGAGGATGCATTGTTCTCTCTACAGTGAAGGACTCATCAGAGGACAAACAAGGGAGGACAGGCTGGAGCTTACCGTACCTGGGAATGTCATGAGGATGTCACAGTTTTCGGTGGGCACCATCTTCAGCCAGGACTTCCGAGACATAATATAGTGTCTGGCCTGGAGAAGGCGCTTACCAAATAATTTATCTGAAAGGGGGGGAAAGGGGGGCAACAAGGTGAGAGTGAGTCAGATCGGGGTTAATAAAGTTTGCAGTGATTACAGTGAGAAAGAGGGCTAGGCAGAGTGTGTGTGAGAGAGAAAGGGGACTGGCAGATGGTAATATTTTCTCATCAGGGTGACCAAGGACACAGATGACAGGTTGGTCATTAGTATCGCTCTGCCACTCATCACTGATGTTATTTCTTCACCATATTTTCTACCCGTTCTTGTTTTTTGCTCCTGTCATGGAAACAAAAGGACAGAAATGTCCAAAATAATCGCTCAGCCAGCGTGAAGGTTGACTGTGCTGCATCGGTCATATGACTGAGCAAATGCTAGCAAACAAATAGATGATCTGTAAACTGGCTGCTGTGTAAACAGCCACCGACTATCTTTTCAAGTCTGTCTCTAAATGAAGGCAAAGCAACAGGCCCTGGTTTTCCCAGCAGGGAGATTCCACTTGTACATAATCACAGTACAGTCTTGGACGTCGTCCTTTTTGCTGCTGCTTCTTTCACATGTTGGTCCTCGCTTTAAAGTCCCACTCTCAAGTTCACACACTCTGTTTCACGCAGGCACAATACCCACAGTGACAGACCGATGTCTTCATTGTTCACTGAATCCTACTGTGTCAGTATGTGTCTGTGATCGGGATTTCATCCTGCAGCATACAGTAAGTGCATTATCACATCACCTTCTTTCACCACGTCAGCATCATCACTGCTGCCAGCTCCTTGTTGTTGTTTTATGTTTTAGACCTACATGCCAACTGAGTGACACTTGATTAACTGCACTTGTATTACATGTCAGAAAACAATGCAAACAGGGTCATGTTATTGTTATCATGCATTAGAGCTGAACTGTTGATCAAGCAGCTTGTTTATCTGGGGATATTATTAGAGATATGATGAGATGTATAAATCACTGAGCAATACTGCTGATTAAACTGTGTGTGTGTGTGTGTGTGTGTGTGTGTAACATAATGATGCAATCCAAGCCAAATCACTGACACCGAATGCTTTTTTTTTTTTCCCTTTGTCTTTGCAGACGCTTTATGTTTCGGAGTACTTCAGCCTGATTGTCTCTCTGATTGTCACTGACATAATTGCTCATTAAAGGTGGATCTTCCACAAGGCAAGCAGACACAGCTGCCATGGAAATCTCTTTGCCAGGAAGCAGCAAACTGCACAGTATATATACATTCAAAGCCACACTCTCATGTATGATGACGATAGGATTTAATACCCAGCTGCTGGTGTACACTGCAGAACTGTTACACTGAATCTTCTCTGTCCTTTTCCTTTTTGTGTGAGCAGTTGTGATAAACCATATAGACTGGCTGGCCATCTTGGAAGCTTTTCAACATGAGGTAGGCTATCAATAGTTATCATTCATCAGCTGTTATTATACTAGCATCGTAGCAGCAGTATTTCTACAGATAATGTTGTTGTGAAAAATATGTCAGACTTTTCCAAGAATGATTTCTGAGATGCAGTCCGATGTGGAGACATAGCACGACATACTGTATAATTTTCCACAAATACACACAAAAACAAAACCAATGACATCTATCCCGAAGTTCAACCCACCAATCAGCCAAAAGCCCACTATCTGTAACTGGTCATACTGTAATAACAGGAGAAAAATAAAAGATTTACACTATATCACCCGTTAAGTCTATCCATCAGACAGACCCACACATGACCACCTGCGCGTCGGGTTCACTGTCCAGCTCACCTCACTTCCATCTTGGGGAGTAAAGTGGAGTGCACCCACCGTATAAAACACAGAAAGCGCACACACACCTCAAGCAGCAGGCCAGAAATCAAGCCTCTGGGGTGACAGTGAATACTCATCATGAACTGTCCATTTCCCAGCAAATGCAGGCAGTTAGCCTCATAAAGCAAACTGAT
Organism: Seriola dumerili; assembly: GCF_002260705.1. Taxonomy (NCBI): domain Eukaryota; kingdom Metazoa; phylum Chordata; class Actinopteri; order Carangiformes; family Carangidae; genus Seriola; species Seriola dumerili. Next base: position 3,271,739 of record NW_019174481.1, read on the forward strand.
GTGGGACATTAGCAAAATCATCATTCACACACTAGAGCTCAGCTAAAGGGCTGCAGCACAAGGATGTAATCACAAGTTGAACTATTAATATTGTTGAAACAGATGTAGATGAGGGCACGACACGCTAATCTTTCGAGATTAACTCTGCCCGTGAAATTGCTCACCTCTAGTTGATGATGGTGTTAGATGGTGAATGGTTACCACTGCTGGCACGCACCATACTGGTGCAGGAAAACTCATCTTTGCAGTCAGATAAGTGATGGTCCATTCTTAGAAAATCTACAATAGGTTCACTTTAATGGCTGTATCAAATTTGAATGTTAAAAATTCTTTTTTTATGCGTTGTAATGACATCTCCTGTCCTGATCCATGTTAATATGGCTGAGATTTTCTCCAATAGGTTTTACATTGGTTGGCTTGAAGTCTAGATGCAAATAAAAGCAATAGCTGCAGTGACACTGCTCAGGCAAAGACTATATGCATGGTCATGTGCAGAAGGTGGGTGGGCATGAAACTAAATGATTTAGGGAGCCCAGAGGGGCCCTGGACCATGGCATGGTGAACTCAATGAAGGTTGTAAAAATGTCAAGTGCTGCTTAATAATCCTCATAATGTAATTCCAGAAATAACCACAACACTGGTCATCTGCTTACTCACCAGTGAGACATTTCTCCTGTAAAATCCTCAAGTCTTCAACGCCTGGGACAAAACGGACACAGATGACATCCGAGCCTGAAACACAACCTCTACTCTCCTCAGAGTGAAGTGTGGCACAGCCCGTCGGGACATGCACCTCCGCTGCGTAAGACTCCTGCATGCACCTGTGGACCACAAAGCCTGACTCTTCCCGGGCCTGTCTGAATCGGAATGCGCACTATGTAGCGGGAAAAGGAAAGACTCACCGAAATCAAAACCCAATCACAGACAATTGACCCTTCTTGTCTCCAGTAAGTCATTCAGTGAAGTCTATTAACCATCAGTGACTGCACCATGTTGCTGATGCACAGTAGCCTAATATCCCTCACCGTCTTAAATGAGCACGAACACTCAGCTCCCTCATGTACTGTAATTTACCGTTTTTTTTCTCCTGTGACACTCACCGAGCACCGCGGATGGTGATAAGGACGTTTGCTGCTGGTTGTTGTTGGTCCTGTGCTGCTGCTGCTCGTTTGACACCGTCCTCTCCATCCTCTCCCCTGCCCCGTCGCTGTCGTCGACGTCTGCTGTGCTGCTGCTGCTGCCGCCGCTGCCGCCGCTGCTGCTGCTACTGTTTACAGTAGCGTCGGTATCAGCTGCTCCGGTGCCCGCCGCTTGCATGGTGGTGTACAATCACTCCGGGAGGTGAAGTGGGGGGTGGTAAACCGCACTGCACGGAGGACTCTGCTTTTAGTGCATGGCCGTTGCATGTAAAGGGAAAACCCTAGTGTATCTGATAGATGACGAGGAACATGATCATGGCATCTACACGTTACGCGCACTAGTCGTGACTGGGTAGTGACGACAGAGTTTAGGGAAACACCGCGCAGGCTACAGGTCGGAAAAAAAAACAATGACACACCATAGACTGTATATGTCCTGTTTACTGCTGCACATGCACAGCTGAAGGTGGATCAATCGCCTTCGATAGGCTACTAAAGGCTACTATATCTCACACTAACAATGCATTATAGCTTTCCTATTGGTGGAAAATATGGCTATATAATGGCTATATAATGTCAACAGGACATTGTTCGAAATATTTTTGGACAATATTTTGCCTATGGAATAATCAACACTTGCTGGGCTTTTATCATCTGTTTATGCCCCAAGACTGATTAATGCATATTTCATTAAGTTTAATTTATTGCTTTCATATTAAGTAATGAAGCGTCTTAGACTGCTAGGTAACACATACACGGGTAACCAGGTAGGTAGATATGTAGCTCCAGCGCAAAAATGTGTCTCTCAACGCCAGTTCACTAATTGAGATGCTGTCCTTTTATATAATAAAAGGATATTTTATATAATAAAAGGACAGGCAAGGATGCCAGGCAAGCCAAATTCCAGAAAGTCACTGCACCCCACTAAGAAATAGTTCCTCTCAAACCCTTCATAAAACAACAAACTTACACTTCATTTGAACAAACGATGTATAACACGTTAGAGATCCTCACCAGACATGTTTGAAACTATTTAAAAAAAATACTCTGCTATGACTCATATTTTGTTTAACATGGTTTTCCCGCATTAAACTAGGGCTGGAAGCACTACACTTACTTCCTCATTGGGAAAGTCTGGATTAGGCCTTGTGTCACGCCCACCACCGCTGCTTATGCTAGGTTGACAGGTGAACGCAAATCGAGATGGTCAGCGTCAGAAGAACCGTCAGAGACAGCCACATGTTTGAGCCTCAGTCAGACCCAGACTCTGATGAGGAGTCAGTTGTGACCAAAATCGGCGACCAACAGACGTGTGAGAACGGTAGGCGTAGTTTGCATCTTTTATTTGTTTATGTTGTTTCTTAGCTTGTAACTGGCAGAGGCTGACACAGCGATAGTGGCTGTGCTAATGTTAACTCCTTGGCTGTCTGAATACGTCATTATGAGATGTCTTTTATAAAATACACCATATAAACATGTTAACAAGGTGAAAAACTTGATTTTCATCTGAGGGGGGTCTTTAATTGGTCAACATGCTAGCTGTTTCCCCCGGTTTTCAGTCTTTGTGCTAAGCTAAGCTAACCTGCTGCTAGTTTTAGCCTCATATTTACTGCAGCATACAGATGGTGGTATCAACCTACTCACCTAACTTGTTGGCAAGAAAGCTAATTAAAAAGAAAGAAAAAAATAAAAGGACCTGCATGTGTTGATATTGTGCTTTAGAGGTGAAGCATTTCAACAATTGTGCAACTAGTAAAATGACCAAAGCCGCAGTCTGTGGACTTTTAGGACATGGGGGCAGTTGTCTGCTTTGTCTGATTGGTAATACAGCCTTGCATGTTATTCCACAGAATAATGCTTCAGTAGCCTATTTTGTAATAAGCTTTTTGAGGTAGACTTATTGCTCCAATGATGAACTGTTCACTTTCTGTAACTCAAAACAATGATTTTTCTGTACAGCTGTTTTTCTGTCAGCACACTGAATGAATTCTGTCTACATAAATTCTGTCAACAAACCCTATGACCATCAGTTCTCAACCAGGCCCTTTCCAGTGTCTTTAAAACAGCTTGGAGAGTGTTGGGAGAGGGTAATTTTAATACCATATAGTACTTAAATGTTCATATCTCATTTTCTACCACTAACATGCCTAGAAACTTGTCTGTGGAAGTGTTTGGCCCAACAGGTTTAGGAAGACACTTATTATTATTTTATTATTCATCCGCACCTCCTGCTGGTGCCATCACCCAAAGGCACATTTGTCTGCCTGTCACAGGTTCTCACTGTCACGTCATCAAATGGAGAGATTCTCCCTCAGTCCTATCTGTTGAAGGAGGGTGTTTTGAGTCCCTGTTTCCTTTTTTTTTTTTTTAGCACAATAAACAATGATGATAGCCAGACAGAGAAATCACTGTGACTGTGGACTGCAGAGACAGAATGGATCACATCATTCAAAATTGACAATTTGAATTTTACATTTATATTAAAGATGTTCTTTGGTTAAAAGGTAAGACCAATTATCACTCCCCATTTCATGATGATTATCCAATAAATTCACTTTGTATTTAAAATATTTAGGGTGTAAAAAGAACCAGAGCGAAACTTCATTTCACTACACATTCATGACACATTCATTTCCCTCCAATTCCAGTACTGCAATACACTGCTATGCACACTAGATAGCGGCAGTTGACAGTTTAAGGCATAAAGCCACTAGGGACAGCTGTGGCTACATTGTTCAAATGTTAACCTGAAATTACTTTATTATAACCCTCACACTAGAATTAAAACACTATTACAGAACTGTTTGTTGTATTATTTTCCAAAGCCAGATGTGGAGCCTAAGATTAAACATTTGCTGACTCCTTCCCTGCTCAAGATACCAGTTTTAAATACTCAACAAAAGAACCTCTTTAACAGGGGAAAAAGGGGGGAATCCTCAGGAATTGGTGAGAATGTAAAGGTTTAAGGTTAAAGGTCAGTGTAATAGCTTCATGTAAATTATTGAGAAAAATCAACAAAAATAGACAAAATTTGAAAAAAAAATACATTTCCAGGACTGATGGTTTCAAAACTGACACACTGACAAATCAAAGGCATGCCTCTTCTCAAATCCTTGGACCCAAGGGTGTAAGTTTGCATATGGACGGTAGGGGCATGTCCCTACCAATATTTTGGGAGGACAGAATTGTCTCTACCAATATTTGAATGAACTCACAGTTTGCAGTGAATTCATATTAGATAATTCCGATGTGACTTCCCAGAGGTTACTTCTCGAAGACGTCTGATTTAGGTATGCTAGCATTTGATTGGCTGAAAGGTCGGGGACTTTCTGGAGGCTCACAGGAGATACAAATATCAAACTTAAGCAGACACGGAGGAGGCGAGAGCGGATCAATGTGCTGACAACATTAAGTTATCAGTGTCAGTCCAGACCTCGAGCATGGGCAAAAATTTTGTAATTCTTATGACTCCCTTTTCTCTATTGTCAACATTTTGTCCATGCCAACATGTTTTCTACTTTGAGGATATCACGCCACAAAAAAAAGAGATATCAGGAGCTGCAACACTGGCAGGCCTAGTGAATATAAAAATGTTGATGTTGGATGTATTGTTTGTTTTTTCTCTCTTTTCCACTAGCAAGTAATTTCCTAAAGTTTACTTTCTTTTAATTCTTCATCTGTTACTGTGTAACTCTAAATTGCCCATAGGTGAGAATGTGAGTGTGACTGGTTGTTTGTCTCTATGTCAGCCCTGTGATAGACTGGTGACCTGTCCAGGGTGTACCCCGCCCTCGCCCAATGTCAGCAGGGATTGGCTCCAGGCCCCCGGGACCCTATAAGGATAAGCGGTATGGCTACTGGATGGATGTTACTGTGTATAGTTTTTATTTAAATGTAAATACAGATCATATGTTAATTAAACATTTGGTTGACAGCATTAAAATGCTCTTCGTTTTGGGGGGGTTGTTATGTCCTTACCAATGCTGAGCCCAAACCTGTATCCCTGCTTGGACCCCTCTGAAAAAAACTGTTTTGATAGATTACACGTGAAACTGCTGAAGTCAGATTACCTTCTGAATTAACTGCTATGAATTTAAGAAATTATCACTGATTTAAATGAGCTGGGGATGTTCCATAGCGCTCACTTCTCTAGGTTTCATTTCTGTTTTATTCAGAATAACCAGAGAACTGATAAGAGAACTGATAACCTCTAGACAATTTGTTAAGTTCCATGGAACAGAATTACATTTGGCCTCAAACAAAATTATGTTATTTATTTGTTATTTCTGAGTATGACAGGGTCACAGAGTGGACATCCTCCTGCTGAGTCAATGTGCCCCTTCACCTAACGTCGACCTGAGTTTAGTCGCTCTCATCATGTTTTTACATAAACTTTGTGCAATGACTGATGTTTCTCAGTGGGTGTGGGGGGTTGAAGTGGTTTTAGCTCTGTTACTCTTTTAGCACAGTAGATGATCAGTAATCTTCTCTATATCCCTGCCTGTGGTGTAGCACCAGTAAGGCTCTCAGTGTATGATGGATAATCAATGACATAGATAAGTAGAGCAGTTTTGCAGCGGCTCTGGGCTTACAGCAGCTCAGCTCATGACATCCAACAAATGACATTTGAGGAAGGTCATTTGTTACTCAATTAAGTCCTTGTTTCCAGTTTGCACAATTTTACTTTGGTACATATTGTGGATAGACCAGTGGGTAACGACACATTCCTCCAAACATGTTGTAGAACTGGAGTTCGCACAATTTGTGTGTTTTGCAACATTAGTCAGGTCAAAATTATCATGACCCAACGCTTTGATTTATGACCAAATCTAACCAAACCTTGCAAAACTAAATTCCAGCTCCAGCTGTACTGTGTTGCTAATGCTAATTAGCTCAAATAAGTATGGTTAACTTATACCCGATAAACATCAGCATGTCTACATTGCCATTGTGAGGATGTTACCAAGCTGATGTTAGCATTTAGCTTGAAAGACCACTGTGCCTAACCCATGTACAGCCTATGATACAGGCTCATGGAGCCACCAGCATGGCTGTAAACTCTTACTGTTGGTAGACATACAGACCAAAGGATAACAGTATAACATTTTAACATTATTCTTGGAAACATGTTGGTGTAAAAATGTTGTAGTTTCTGCTGAATTCAGTGTATATTATATGTGTTTTACACAAAATGGTTTGTGCAGGGTTAGGGTTTAGGGCTAGAGTTGGATTGGGTTTCTAGTAGCCTACAGATTGGGCAATGACAAGCATGTTAGCAAAGTGATGTTAGTATTTACCTTGAAGCACCACTATGCTTATGTACAACCTCACGTAGCCGCCAGCATGGCTGTAGTCTCTTATTGTTCTTTGGTACATACTGTAACGTAGCTACACATACAGACCAATGGATAACAACATAATATATTTTCATTGTTCAGATTGGTTGAAACTATTGTTCAAATGCAACAAAATGCTAGCAATTACTTAGAGCTGTGGACCATAACATAAAAATGACAAAATTAGAGCAACAAAGTCACCTTTGATATATGGTTTAACACTAGGTTGTTTGTGCTACTACAGTAAGACCAAGAAAAGTTTTGTTATGTTGACATCACGTGTACAGCGTTAGGACTTCAGGATTGTCCATAAAACTGAGGCTGCATGGGTCTAGTTCCTCAAACAAAGGTTACATGAAGTCAAACCCATCCTCTTTAAGCAATTAAACTGAGCCATGTTTTCCTTTCCATTACTCCCCTGCTGAAAGGTCAAGGTGAAAGTCAGGGTTGTGCTGAAGGACTTTAACACAAAAGGATGCCGAGGGCTGGGGGAAATTTTCCCTCCTAGCTGTTTCCAGCATTTATCTCACTCCCCCCTTCAACACTGTAGTGTCTGCACAAGAGAAAGGCTTTTACCCCCTGATGTCATACCAGCCTGGACAGCCATGGGACCGTGAGGGACGCCAGGCAGATAGGAAATGCAATTAGAAGTCACAGTTAGAAAGGGGACATTAGCAGCCAAAGACAAAAGAGGTCACCATCCTGCAACCCCAGGTGAGGAAGGAGGTCGTAATCATAAGCACCCGTTCCCTTTCCTGCATTGGGAGGGGGATGGAGGTGGCAGGACAGACTGTGACTCGTGACACAATAGCCCCCACTTTTTCTCAGTGGTCTCAGTGCGGTCGAGAACCCTGAAGAATGGCCAGAGATGAGTCTAATGTGTGGAAGTCATTTAGCCTCAAAATGACAATGTACTGGATGATCCTGATCCCAGTGCATGTGGCCTAAATAATGACCTACTTGAAAAATAGGGACAAGTATGGGTTGACTAATAAATGATGGCAGGCTTTGCTTATGACAATTGATTTTGTTATTGTCAATGACAGTAGTAAATTATAATGTCAAGAATTTTACAATTTTTTTCTTCACTGTTTGATCTGTATTGTGCACACTGTGTTACCAAAGCCATTTCATACAGTATAAATCACTTAATTCAGTGTTTAAAAAAATGATTTTTATATAGTTACACAAAGCTTTGTAATGAGATCCACTTTGTACTAAGGTAAAAGCTTTGACCGACACAGCACTTATTAAAATGGTCTTATTTACCACTGAATGCTTATCTACTTATTTCCCCCCTGTGGTATTATTACTGTTGCTAAGTACAATAAAAAAAAAAATGTGTCAGTTGAAACAATAGTCAACTGTGTCATTTGGGTACAAGTAATAAAGAAAAACATGAGTTGAAAGGAAAGCTTTTTGAGATGACGGGAAACATATTTGCACAATGTCCAGTATCATCCTGAAGATTTTCCAGTCAGTAGTTTTAACACTTCCTGTGTCTCTGCTAGTCTAATAAAGTGATTCCCAAAGACATCCAACCAACTGACCTTTAATATCCTCACAGCTACTCCTGCAGTAAGCTGCACATCCCAAATGTGGAAAAACACTTGATGTTAAACAAAGGATATCCTTTAGACGGGAAAGAGCTCTCCCTTCGCTCAAGTTTAAGTGCTGTATTTATTAATTGGCGCCAACACAATACACTTTTGGTTCTTGAATTAACAGTGTGTTCCCATCCTTTCGCAGGGCAACGAACAGGATGTTTGTCTGTTCTCATGATGGTTTGTTTCCCTGCTCCATTTTGGCTCCATAGTAATGCTATTCTAGTCTAAATGAGATTTAATTTGCATTGAGCTGTTCTATTATCCAATACGTCAGTAACATAATCCAAAACTCTATTGCAGTGATTTAAGGAAAATATCCCATTCATATCTCACAAATATTTAAATGGGGTGTTTTAAACAGTCCTGTTTATATTTTTCTATATTGATGTCCATTTCTTTGTTTTATAAACCAAGCAAACACCAAAGATTTACAATCTAATCTAGCTGCTGCTGTTTTTAGGCTTCAGATACCAATAGAAAATCCATCTTTCCCCTTTCATGTGTTCTTTATAAGAGATATATTAGGATTTAGGACATCTGTGTTCTCTATGAACAAGTGACGCAGCATTGTTTTTAACAACAGCAAGTATACAAGAGCATTTCCGGGTTCCTCCTGTCTGCCTCCGCTGGCCTGTTGACAGGTTGGCAGGTAAACATAAACATGCTGAATGGATTAAATGGCGTGGCCAGTAAGTCTTCCCTGAAACCTCACAGAAGGGGTCGGAAAAGTCATTTGCAGACAATTAGCCACACAATAGGTGACGCACACAGGGACAAACAGTTATTTCCGGATCTGAATTGAGTTATATCTTAAATAGCCTTGTTTATAAAGAAGAGACAGGCACAGTTGAAGTGTTTACGTTTAAACAAACATTTTATTTTTATGTATTTACATTGTAAAAGTACTACATGTGCTTATTCATGATAAGTGGCTTACTGTAGATACAAATCATTAACACTGACTTCACATTTTACATTCAAAAGTGCAAAAGTTATTCAAATTATTTCATAAATGCATATTGAAATATAAACAATCATAAACAATGTATAGTACACATAATGTATATAAATTTTGTATAGTACATTTATTGTTATACAATATATAAACTCAATATGACAGCTTGCATTTGGCTGTGTGTATTAGATGAAATGGACAAATCTCTTTAGATTTTTCTTTTGGCTCAGATGGACTAACCCAACATCCTGGAGAGATCTTGTTTGTCCCTGAAGAAAGAAGGAAAGAAAGAAAGAATTATTACATTGTACATAAAATTTAAAGCTTCACAGCTCTCCTCTCATGATCTCAAGGTTTACACATTTCTGTTTTTTTATCTGAAGTTTTGATCCATAAGAAGATAATTTTGAGGTTTTATTATATATAATTTGTATCTAATTGTAGTTTTGCATCTCCTCTCTCAGGCTTCTCTCTGGAGCTCTAGCAACAACAGCGTTGGCTCAGAAAAGACGTGAATTACTCAATCTGGTTTGGGAGACTTCAGGCGCATTTCACGATACACTGAATTGCCAAGGAGCAGTCGCAATGGGCTGATGGTAAGTGGGCAAGTAACTTGAATATGTCTGATCTTGACTTTTTTCCGAGTGATCCAATAAAAATATAGCAGATTTCAGGTGAACACTAAGAGAAACCAAATTCTGCAAGGTTGGATGGTGGGTCCAGTTGGGCCGGGCTTGGGGCATGGCTCAGAGCGGGGACTGCTTTTTTGTGAAATCACAAAGTTACAGATACCCTGACTGCTTGTTGCACAGTTTGTGAATACGGTCTGTGTGCATTTCAATGTGGACTGAGCACTTTGACACTTTCACCGCATTAATATAGAACCTAGACCTGCTTTATAATCAAAAAGACATGAAAGTCTCACTTTATACAAAATTGGACCTTTAGAAACACATAATCAAACCACATTGTTAGGTAGTTATTTTGACTCAGTCCCACATACATCATCCTGAAATACTCACCAGTGCACCAAATGTGTATTAATCCATAGTGGATTAAACTACAGTGCCCAGCTATTAGGAAATTATTTTGCCACTTCTTAAAAGAAACTAAAGTATATATTTTTGATGAAATTTAAAAAACTGACATCTCCAGTTAAAACCAATGTGTTTGGGGATGAGAGGCATAAAGAGAGTAGGGGAGTCATATTACACAGAGATGAACTAATGTGTTGTTGGTTTTGTTTTTCATTAGATTTATTGACAATAACATAATATAGTATTGCTTCCGAGCACACAATGTTCAGACTAAAAAAAAAACAGCAGTGACACTTTCACATTCACTCAAAACCTTCAGCTGAGGAGAGTTCATACTCACTGTGGGCTAGAGGGGTTGATGATGCGCTGCAACTCTTGAAGGTGCTGAGCGACATTGACTGTTGGTTAAACATATAAGAGAATGGCGATTTGTCATTACTTAGCCAGGAGGGTTATCAATCAAGCTGCTTTTAAGCTTCATGATATCAAAAAAACAAAGTTTTGGTTTTCAAAAATGTCACAGAATGGGAATAATAAACTACAGATAATCCCACTCCAGCTATTGCATTTATTTGTTCTTACCTGAGCCACCTCCCACTCCATTTGTCCTTCCAAGTGATGATCCAGTTCCACCATAACTACTCCCACTTGATAGTACTTTCCCTGTTCCACTTCCTGGCTTACTTTGTCCTGAGTTACTATTCCCCGTCCCAAACCAAGAACCAAACACTTGGGAACTTTTTGCATTTGATGTAGGCTTGTTTGCGCCTATCCCACTTGAGCCAAGGCTCGAACTTGACCCAAGAGAGCCAGAGGATGACCCAATGGTTGATGAGCCTCTCGCACCCAGGGCTGGCTTATTTAAACCTATCCCACTTGAGCTAAGACTTGGATTTGACCCAAGTGACGAGAAGGATGAGCTTGAAGAGCCCGTCCCAGTTGATCCTAGCTTATTGAATCCTGTACTGCTGGAGCCGAGGCTTGAACTTGACCCGAAAGATGAGCTTGAAGAGCCCGTCCCGGTTGATCCTAGTTTATTGAATCCTGTACTGCTGGAGCCGAGGCTTGAACTTGACCCGAAAGATGAGCTTGAAGAGCCCGTCCCGGTTGATCCTAGTTTATTGAATCCTGTACCACTGGAGCCGAGGCTTGAACTTGACCCGAAAGATGAGCTTGAAGAGCCCGTCCCGGTTGATCCTAGCTTATTGAATCCTGTACCACTGGAGCCGAGGCTTGGAATTGACCCGAAAGATGAGCTTGAAGAGCCCGTCCCGGTTGATCCTAGCTTATTGAATTGTGTTCCAGATGAGCCAAAGCTAGAACCCAACCCACCTACCCTACCAGTAGAGCTGGATGTGGCAGAACTGGATCCTCCACCATTAGACCAGTTCCACCCAGACTGACTCGATGTGCCTAGCTGAGTGGTCGACCCACCAAACTGTGGCTGGAATGAAATGAGAGCAATGTTAATCTGGGAAGACTTGGTTCTAAACCATGGACTTCATTAACACTTCACATAACAGACAGAAATATTTGCCCAGTTTTTCACACTTCTGTCCTCTTGTTCTTTATTGACAGACATTTTCCCTCCTCCCTGAGTAAAACTCAACAAAATCACTATTTGATATTTTGTTATCTTTTCCCTTCTCTCTGCCTTCATTGACAAACAGCTTCAAATTATTCTTATTTTTTTATCTTGAGTAAATTGAATGTTACTTTGGTAATTAATGGCTGACTGGAGAATACAAAAGAGCTCAGAAAGCCGAGCTTGTGGCCCCCAAAGGCCACCTTGCTGCTGACACCCCTGCAGAGAATATAACATGTTCATGTCATGGTACTTTTTTTCTTACCTTACGCACACAGGACATGTTGAGATGCTTGACTTGCACTGTGAGGTGATCAACCTCTTTACTTTTGTATCTGACACTTTGTTCCAGGACTTCTTTCTCTCCAATTAGCCTCATCTTCTCCATCAGGAGTTTCTCCTTGTCCTGATCATGTTTCCGCTGAAGCTTTTCAAAGTTCTGTTTGTGCTCCTGAATCAGGCCTGAGCGGTTCTGCGTGCACCAGCGGTAGTCCTCAGACAGTCGCCAGTTCTCTGCCTTGAAGCGACTGTTCTCAGCTTGGATTTCGGACACCTGCTCTCCCACAGTGTTCAGGTAACGCTGGAGCTTGTCCTCCACTTCTCTGGACAGGTTGGTGCAATTGGCTCGGATCTGCTCCAGGTGTTCCCTCTGTTTCGGACAGGTGAGCTGGAATGCAATGTGTGTTGGGAAGAGGGATTCAATCTTCAGTAGGAAAGCCTTGGAGACATTGGAGACACCGCTCAAGGACTGGGAAAAGTCCTCTTTACATCTTTGTTTATAGAACTGCAGCTCCTTTTCTTGTGTGGATTTGTCCCTCCTCAGACGGATGGCCTCCAGGTTAATGTAGTCTCTCTCTCTGGCAGTCTGCTCCACTTCTACCCTCATCGTCTTGATTGTTTGGGTGAAGTTGGACTCAACAAGATCAAGCCTGGCTTTCATCCGTTCAACCAGCATACCACAGTTGCAGGTATCGGGAGTTGGCACTAAAAAAGTTAATGGAAATAAGGATAATGGAAAAAGAGAAAAAAAAGCAGGTAAAACTATTTTCTCTAAAATTCATCAAAAAGATTAGGGAGAATAACTTCAATTTGTAATTTTAGAATAATAATTTTATAATTTATAAATGTATTGTGATTGTTTTTGGGTTACTTACTCAGACATACTTACTTAGTACTTTGCAGCCTTGACCTGAGATCCTGTACATCATCATCTCGGTATTGCACTGTTGCTGTTCATGTTAGCAAAAGAAGAAATCCATTAATGTTATAACGACTTTTTTCTAGACCAGAATCAGGAAGAACTACTGATCTTTCATCAAAGCTGTCGTTATATTAAAACTGTCTCACAAATATGTCTGTTCAACACAAGAGTGGTACTTTGACTCAAAATAAAAGAATCAGATGTGTTTCCTCTTGTTTTGAAAATGACAAAATTGTAAAAGTACACATAGACAGTAATTAGCAGTATATCTATACTGAGTGCTTCAAACATATCAACAGTTAGTGAACCATGCTGACACAAATGTACCCACATCCTAATTTCTATGGTGGTTGAAACATTAGGAGTTGAATCCCAAATTAGACAGAGGTTCAATTTCACATGAGAGCAGACAGTCACACTAAAGACAGGAACTTGCATTTTAGATATAATAATAAAAAAGTGTATATCAGCTTCTCACGTGTCTCTTCTCTAAGTCTTGGATCATGACCACTGAGATGTTGATGAGGTGGCGGATTTTGACCAAGTCCCAGTCGTTACGGGCCTTTTCAGTCAGGGTGGCATTGAGTAAGGTGGTCAGGTTCTTCCTCTGCTGCCTGAGGCCGACATTCTCTATGGAGAGTCGGCTGAAGCTCTCCTCCAGGTCCTGGATGCGCGCTGTGGATGCCGAGTCCTGATTCTTACCGTAGACCAGGAAGAGCACGAGGCTAACTATGATAAGAGACTGAATAAGTGAAGAGAAGAAGAAGACAATGCGCATGTAGTAGCCGCAGCTCTTGCCCTTTGAGCGGTACTGCATCCTCTTTTGGGCCTGCGGACTGTGTTTGGACACCTGGGAGTAGCCACTGCTGTACATGGTTGCTGATGAGAAGATGAAAGTGAAGTAGTAGAGTCCAGTCTAAGGCTTGAGGATTACTATGAGTTGCCAGCCAAGTTCAAAGCTCACTGGTCCATCGCTATATCAGAGGACAGACACCTTCCTCTTCAGCACTCTGCAAACCAATTGAACAGATATGATGATGCTGGATTATCTCAGACCAGCCATACGATTTCACAGTCCATTTCGTGCTAAACTTGTGCCCCTTCCTTAAAAAAACCCCACTACAGATGTGGGCCAGACGTTTCCTCTCTGCACTGTTGATAACATGAGGGTTGATCAGATTGTGGGCAAAGTGTAAACATGGATAAGAATTTATAAACTTTTCAGTCTCCTCCCTCCATCAGCAATCTGCCTTCAGCATTGGCTGCCCCTTAGAGGTTATCAACACACACACACACGCGGTCAGATGGGATGCATGTACAGTACAAGCCGACCCACTCTCTCTCACTCTCTCTCTCTTTCTCTTTCTCACACACACACACACACTCACGCACACACACATTGGCATTTCCTCATCATAAACTGTCATTTGACCATTTAGTGTTGAGCAAATTATTATGAATCTTTAAAGCAGGAATGCAGAACAGATATAGAACAGATGATGAAGAAATGTTGATTAGAAGACATTTACATTGACAACACTTTCTGTTTTCTCTTGTGACCACAGGCCATAAAGAGCTGTGCACAACTCCTCCATAAATGTCCCAAAAACATTTTTTATGGGATCATGGACAGTGTTTTCCGGTGCATAGCTGGCCAGGAGGACAATGGCTCATGTTGTTCCTCTGACGTTCTCATTCAGTGGCTCTTTGATGCTGCGAGTCTCAGTCCAACATGATGACGTGGGTAAGCTGCCCTCTGTCTCATAGGAGGTGCGCACACACACACTAACATACACACACCCAGACACTCAATTTGAAATGAAATTCAAGAGTCAGACAGTTAGTCAGATCTTTTTCCTGCCAGGCATTGTTGATGTGCCAGGCCTCATCTTGACAGGAAGCAGTAATTCATAGAGGAACTGTTGATGGCCAAACCTTAAGCAACATTTAGGACAAGATTGCAGATAAAAGGCGCCAACAAACGCAGGATATCAGAGACAAATATGAGACATAAACACACAGTGTTGATTTAATTGAGGTTGAAGTGGATTGTTTATATCTTCATGTGTGGACAAGGGTATGGGTGGGTTTATATTTTTTATTTTCATTGGCTATATTTGCAGTTTGGATCTATTCACAGGATATTGCCTGCCTGGCTCAATCAGTAAGAAAGTCTTGTTGCATAATTTATACGCCTGATTAATGTCTTTTATCAGTTGGAGAGTTCTTGCGCAATAAAAAATATTATTTTAATAAAAGACAGAGCGCAGTCCACTCTCAGCTCTGCTACTTCATTGATACCCAGCAGACTTAACACTGAGCATGAAATAAAAATAATCTAAGGTTAGCATGTGTCGCTGTTATGCTTTCAAAACATGCAATAAGTCTGGAGACTGTGCTGATCTTCCACCATGTGAAGCCACTGTCTGGTTCTGTTCTTGTAATGGTTTGGACCATTATCTTGCTGTATGTACAGTATTCTTCTGCTATTGTTACAGAAAAGCCGCAAGTTAACCAACCTCTTAATCCCTGAGTCTGGTTTCTACATGATTTTTACATTTTTGGTGACCTAAACTTTTTTTTTTTTGACCATCAACACTTTACCACTTACCTTCGTGCCATTTAAGGTTTGTCACTGGACTTGAACTGCTGAAATAAAAACTGGAATTGTTGTAAAACTTTAGGCTGATAACTCAAGCAAGAAAGTGAATAAGCCCATTTCTCAAAAGGTCGAACTGTTCTTGTAAAAGTAGCTACTAGCTATATTGTTAGATCATCAAAAAAAAATGAACAAAATTAAAGAAGAGAACAAATTCAGGCTTGTTTCACAATGCAGAGCTGAAACGTGCAGCTTTAACATTTCAAAAACGCTTCAGTCTACTTCAGTCTATTCGGCCTTTTAATCTAAGCCTGTGTAACATGGAACTGGAATTGCCTTTCTTAGTGCTACATCTACAAACAAGTAAGAGTATGGACAAAGGTGTAGTGGTGTGTGCGCCTGGAACGGATATATCCAGTATAGAAAGATATAAGTGTTTCCTGTTTAAAGGGTGGCTGCACTATACTTCTGCAGAACACTTGGAACAATGTGTGTGCCTCTACAAGTGAGAACAAATAGTCACATACTCCTGGTCTGAAAACCGCATTAAAGGGTCAGTTCACTTACACAACAAAAATACATATTTATACCCTCAATTGTAGTGGTGCTGAGCCATGCAGGTAGATCAGTTCCTCAGTTAAATTAAAGGTGAATGGGGTTTTGTTTGTGATGCTCAACGCACTGAAAAATGGCATGTGGAAAACATGCAACAGCAAAATGTCCAAACTACTCTGGATAATCTTAGACACCATTTTCAACAACTTTCTGGTCCCCAGATGGGCCTTTATAAAAATGTGCACAGTTCAACGTGTGAAATACCAAACAATGCAAAACGCAAACAGTACAATATATTGTTGTATGATAAAACTTCCATTAACACTGATGAAAGACATGCAATCATCCAACACTATAAATTTTCCTCATTTTGAGTTTAAAATGATCCTATTTATGATTAATTTTGATTTCTGTGAGTTCACACTCCAGTGGAAAAAGATAACTTTCCAAAGGAGGTTTTATGAAAGGACACATTACAATTCACAGACGATCCCTGAGTTATTGAGCTAGAAACTGCCCGAAATTTCATCATATCACTGAGCACCGTAATATATTATGATAAGGAGAATGATAAAGACTGAATATTTCTACCTTCTGCAGAACAAGAGTGAAATCATATCAAAGATATTTAATAATCACTTTAAGAAGCTTGAGAAACAGTTCCAGAGAAAACTGTTTATCTAAACCAAATGTTTCCAAACCATCCAGATACTGTTTATAGACTGTTCTCAAAAGCTGCCCACATGGGTGTGAAACAGCTGAACCACAGCCAGAGCTGTACCACTCCCACACACCAGCAGCTGCTGTAGGTGTGCAGCATCTGCTGCTGTAGCTGAGGTTACACAGTCTTAACAGAATGTACAGTTTTTGGAGGGGGCTCTGGGTGTCACTGATTACACCCTTACTGGGCCAGGTAGTGAGGGAGGAGAGCTCTATTGTTTTGGTGGTGTTTAGGATATGAAATGTTCTGTTAGACACAAAGCAAATTGAAGTTGTTTACAGGGATGGCTTCCTGTCAGCTGAGGGAGTCTGTTCAGTGCGTTGAACATGAACTGTGTGTCCTTGACATTACTCTTTCACTGAGGCCTGTGTGGTTGTAGCTGTAGAACAATGTTGGTGTTTAAGAGGAATCCCTTTAATTTATTTGAAAAAAACAAAAACAAAACAACAATTTTAACAAGACCATAACATGTAATTCATTAGTCAGTTATATTCAAACTGACTGAGAGGTGTGAAGCAACCAAAAAGGGAGTATTTTAGTGTTTGTTATTATATTTGAAACATGAAGCCAAGATGTGAGACTTGGGTGAACACTCCACTCCATTACACTTATATTTCTTTAATTTGAATACAACACATACCCACAACATCCACCAAGATCCGCTTGCATTGGCTTAAATGCTGAATACTATTATGTTATTGACACAAGTAAGTCTTCATGGCATAATGGAGTTACTCTGTTCTTAATTTATTAGGATTTTATTAAGAACCCCATTAACATACACATATTTTTCTTACAAGTTCAATGTAATGGAAGATATTTAAATCAATAAAAACAGAAAAATAATTGAAAAATGTCCAAATGTTTGTTACAGGTAAAATATACAGAGATACTAAATATAATTTCTTTTTGTAGTCCTATTGGAATATATTTCATATATATTTTTTAACTTTGCACAAAAAACTAATCTAAAAGCAGCTAAAGTATTATACAGCTACAGCAATTGGCCTCTACGGACTGTACTAGGCTTCCACAGACTGTAATGTATTAATTAAGACTAAGAGTACTGATTTATATATTTCTGATTTATTTATATATATATATATATATGAACTATGTTTATATACACACAAGGAAGTCCATTATTTTGTTAAAGCAGGAAATGTTTAAATTCTCTTTCATTGTAACCTGGTAACTGTGAAACTCATGTTTCTCATGTTTACATGCAGCTCACTGATGGCATAGTAAGTTAACAGTCTCAATGCAAAACTTAAAACACACACACACTCACACTCTCTCTCACACACACACACACACACACACACACAGTAATTGTCATGGAACACACTGACACTTAGTGGGTGAATCAAGCTACAGCAGCAGTCGTCAGACTGTCTTGATCAGGGGAGTGGATGAACATCTTCAGTGAATGAGCTACAAGATAAGTAAGTAAAGCAGTAAAAACATGATAGTACATGGGGGAAAAGATAAAAGTTGTATTTTACTTATTGATGGCCTTTAGTGTTTAGATCTGATTATATATATTTAATATTTGATGGACTGAGTCTCCCAGTCTATGCTCCTGAATTGTTAAACTAACAACTATCCTTGAAGTATGAAAAATGTAAACTAACCTAGAATCTGTATGAAATGTGTATTAATTGTGGTTGTTTTGACCTCAGTTTTACTAAAAAAAATAACATTTACGGAGATGCATTTCATTGCTTTCTTGCCAAAAGTGAGATGACAGGCTCAGTACCACTGGATCCAGCAGCAGGTTAGTTTAGCTATAGACCAGAAACAGGGCGAAACACTTGGCCTGGCTCTGTCCAAAAGTAACAGATTTCACCTCTAAAGCTCACATATCTATCCTCTCTATATGTTGTTTGTCTAAACCATAAAAAACAAAGGGTAATTTGTAGATTTATGGTGGATTTTGTGCCAAACTGTTAACCTGAGGTGGTCTGCTTTGGTACCTGTGGACAGAGCCAGACGAGCTGTTTCCTCGTTGTTATGCTAAACTAAGCCAAGCTAAATGTCTGCTGGCTTGAGCTTCATATTAGCTTCAGATCACATATAAGACAGTAGTATTGCTTTTCTCATTTAAGTCTTGGCTCTCACTAATTTCCACTTTTACGTACGTGTAAAAATGACAATTCGCCATTTTAGCTTCTAAGCAAACAAATTTCTATCTTTTCTCTTCAGCACTTCTCACTCCACCCACCTTCCATATTGTTTTACCTTCCGTTACAAACCACACACAACAAGTGGATTTTCCTTATGATGAAGCCTGAATAACACAAAGAATAACACCGTGAGGTTTCCCTCCATGATGCTCAGCTAATTGGTAACTTGCTCTGAAAGATCTGGTTACCCAAATCACAGCCGTGTG
Organism: Seriola dumerili; assembly: GCF_002260705.1. NCBI lineage: Eukaryota > Metazoa > Chordata > Actinopteri > Carangiformes > Carangidae > Seriola > Seriola dumerili. Next base: position 3,290,866 of record NW_019174481.1, read on the forward strand.
CAATATCAGATGGCCGGCCAGAAGAAACAGGTCTCTGTTACTGAGAGACATGAAGGGGGCAGGGGCGAAGTGGTAAATACTTGGCTACCAACAGACTGAACAGAGACAAATAAACAATATGGTGCTAAATAACTGCATGCGCAGTTTGTGTTAAGTGGAGAAAGAGAGTGGAAATGCTTTCTTTTGTTGTTTGCGCCCCAGCTACTGAGTGGGCAACATCCCATCGTCTGAATTTAAATTATACTGTACTGCTTCAGCAGCGTTAAAAAAATTCAGACACTCATTTATCATGACAATGCATGATGATATCAAAGCCAGAATCGTTCAAATGAATTTTCTCAACAGGCGCTGTGATGTGCAATCCTCTCAGATCATTTATTCAGGCTCGAATTTAATTTAAAAATGAAAGACTAGCTGTGACCAGTGGCTCCTGTGGTGATGTGATAAGAGACACGGCAGCATTCATATCAAAGAAATTCCCCCTCATATTGTATTTATCTGCGTATTTTTTTTAATCAATTTTTCCTGCTGAGCCAAGGAGGCAGCTGGGGCGTTAATGGATGAAATAAGGAGGATTTGGGTCGTAATGATGTGATGTACAGTGGCTTTCTGCGTGGTCCCAGCAGGCACCTCTCAACAGAGGTGGCTGACAGACCAAATGATGGATACCCGAGAGTTAATCCCCCCCTCTTCTCTCCGTGTCTTTGGCCCAGCAGATGTTTTTCCTTTGACCCGCACAAAAGGCCTCTGTTTTTGTTTCCAGGCTTGTCCATTCCTCAAAGGTCACAGGTCGCCTTGGTCTCAGGGTGAAGCTGTCACTGCAAGTCTAAACATTTGACGGCCACCAGAGCGTGATGAAAACGCCACTCCCGCGAGAAGGCTGCACAGACACCTCATGATTACTTTAAGTAAAGACCTACTTTCCATATGCTGATGTGGTTGAGAGCACACTGCTAACACCCTGAGATTGAATTACAGCCATGGGTGGGGATACCTCAGGGAGAGGGGTGGCCTAACTTTAGACATTCAGACATGTATTGGGGGGGGGGGTCATTTTTGTTATGGGATGGTTCTCTGTAACAGCCCTTAAAGGTTAACTTAAATGGTTGAAATGTTAACTGAATCAATAGCCAGAGTGACTCATGTTTGGGCCTGCACAAAAATGTCAAAGGGTGGGGCTTAATGGCCCACCTTGTAATCTCACTTTTAAGAGACCTCTGACATCTTCAAGCAAAAGAAAACGTAGAATCAATTTGCCTAATTGGGTTTCTGAACAGGTTTACAGAGTTCTAAAAAAGGCCGACTGCACACAATGTCACAAAACAAGCACTAAAATATAATGTTATTCATGTTTTTTGATGCTGTAAAAGGTGTTGTTAATAGAAATAGATTTACCCAGTTATCTGGGTATTCCTCAGTAAAACCCAGAACCACCTCTGAATTGGAAGCTGGACTGATACAAAAATATATTTATATGATATATTTACATGGTCAAACAAAGTACTAATTGTGAAAAAATTATGAATCAACTAGACAGATCTATGCAAAATGGGTTATCTGTGCACTGCTTGGATCAAACATTTCAGTGCACATAAAAGCATGAAACATTTGAATGATGTATGAAGTTATAAATGTTAAACTACTATATGGGTAGCTGATCATTGAACAGCAAGCTGCTTGACACAGACTCCAGATTTGAAACAAATAGACAGTTTATACATTTTTCAACTACAGAACTGTAGGTCACATACTGTGATCCCAACCAGGCATGCTCAACCTCAAAGAAAGGTGTCAAATTACAGCCACGACTAGTTAATTATGTTCCTCCAATTACACACCAAACTTGGAGACCTTTCACCCCAATAAAGCAAGACACAGGCAGCTGAACAAAGACACATAGTTTGAACAATGACAAGCTAAGATGCATCTCCTGAGTGCTCTGAATACATCACAATGTTGGTGTTGCTCCAGCCACAATCTGTCTGCAACAAAGGCAGAAGTTACAAAAGAAGAGTATCATCAAAAGATCACCAAAGGAGGTGGTATACTAACAATAACATCAAACCCTCTGGAAGAGACATGGACAAACATGGCCGTGCATACAAATATGTGTCTACCTGCTGCAGTGTAGAATTGTTTATTTATTTATGCTCACTGCTGGTGGTGCATGGAGACTCAACAGGTGTGTGTAACCCTGGGAAACAGGGAGCAGAAGTGACTTTAAATGGCTGCAGTAAAAGAGGTCAGCAAGGCTATATGAGAATTTTGATTGATCATTCAAATTGCAGAAACCCAAACTAACTAAAGTTAAACCAATTACTTTTAAGGGTTAATTACAGCATGAAATATTATATTTTATTAATTTTTTTTACAAACTAGGGATAGATTGGTGGTTCATATCAATCGTGCTGTAAATTGCTTCGTGGTTGACTGAAGGCTGAAACAGTCAGATGCCACTTTACTGTTCACTTAGCAAAAACTAACTCAAGAACTCTCCAAAACTCCTACCCTCGTGAACAATTATAATTTTAGATACCCACATTAATATAGATTGGGTTAACAAAGGATTTCAATCAACATTTCTCTAAAATTATTTCAACAAAGCTGAATATTTCATGAAGACCGGGGTGTTGTATTAGCTAATATGCCTAGCTAAAATGTCGTCTAGATGTTTTTAGCTGGATTTATCTAACAGACTGACAAATGAGCGTACATCTGTAGGAATAAAGTTGATTTATATTCTTAATTATGTTTTTAATTTTATATTTTAATGTTAGTTTTCAGGGTTAAAAAAACAGGTTAATTCCTTTGGGTTTGTTTTTTTTATGGAGGGGTATAAAGTAAAATATTTGATATTTTAACCACAAAATTAGTTATTAGGTCATTCAAGTGCCCTGGTGTTATCTAATTGTGTCTTACATATATAAACTATTGTGATATTTTAGCAGTAGGACGTGAATTTACATATTGATGTGACTAATCTGAGGGGTATTAGCGGCTAGCTATTAGAGATGCCCTCAAATTACAGAATTTTCCTAAAATTAATACCATCAATGCACTAATTTCTTTGCCCTCAGCACTCAATCATACCATTTTTATATTGATTGTTGTTTCAACATTTCATATTGAGCACATCATTTTTTGCTAGCCAGCACTGGCTGCGGCAAACATCACTGGCTATTATACAGTGCAAAACAAACTCGTCAGGTTATGGGCAATCTAGATGGGTCTCTTGGGTTTAAGTTTTATTTTGATTCAGATTTGACAAAGGCTTCATAGACTCATGTATTTTGCTGTTACTCACAACAATGTGTTCTTTGACATCCATTCATTTTGGGGCATCAGTTATTTATTTGAGGGAATAAACTACTAATATGTGTTTAAGAGTTATTACATTTTACTCCTTTGCTAATTCAATGATAAAATTGTAAGTGGTAGGGTCATTCACCGTGCTTGTGTGCTTCTGTGTTTGCTGTCTGTGTATCTGTGTCCATAACATACTGTACATTTGTCAGCTTGGCAGCTTGGCAGACATCTTTTGCAGTATTGCATTTCTGGATTCATCGCTCTGAGCATCCAGATTCCTGACTGTCGGTTCAAAGGTCACATCACTCCTGCCCCCAGTGGTATCTCTCAAACAGACACACACACACACACACACACACACACACACACACACACACACACACACACACACACACACACACACACACACACACACACACAGACAGAAGTGGAAATGACAGACATTCACAGCATCTATTTGAATCTAAAGTTTATCATGTTTTCCCCTTCACATGAAATATCCAGTCTGTCAAATGTTATTTTAGAAATCTAAATTACTGACTAATTGTCAATATTCTTGTAATTTCCTCTAATTTTGCACTTGCAAATATTTTTAAAGGCAAGTATCATTTTTGCCAATATAATAATAATAATATACTATTTAAACTATTATATCAAATATCCACTAGAAAGCTAAGTAGAGTCTTTTTTAGGCGATGGTTAAGAGAAATCTCAGGAATGTGCCACTGTCATGTTATGATGGCAACCTGTTGGCAAACTGCTGCAGTTCAATGAGGTTAAGCTGAATAAAATCCACAGAGAGATAAATTCCTATACTAACAATTGCCAGTGTGAATGCAGCTCTTTGACAGTGTGATTTCTCTTGACACATATTTTCCAGACACCACTGACGGTGCTAAGATAATATATTCAAATATTACAGAAAATAAATTCTAAATGTTAAACTGGATTTAAAAAAAAACAACAAAAAAAAAAACAAAAACCTTTAAAGCAGCCTCTGGGATGGTACTAATGGTGCCGCTTTTTTCCTGATCTACTCTACACCAACAATATATAGAACCTATTTACTAAAATGTAGTGTTTTTTTTCTTACACTTTCGATCAACGGCTCTGTTTGATATCTCATCCTCTCTCTCACACACACACGCACACACACACGCACACAATCCTTTACAAGGCCCCTTTATTTGACAAGCCTAATCTTTCCCAACACAAGAAGTGACAATAAGCAGGCACAGCGGCCTAATTAAAGGGACTTTCATTCAAATTAACACACACTCTCTCTCTCTCACACACACAGACACACACACACTCTCTGATGACCCATTAGCTGCACAATGGCCAGGACAATGCTTCTCTGTCACACACACACATTCTGTTCTCCAGGGGGTAAAGATGGGTTTAAATTTAAGAATGCCATAAAAGTGTCCATGGGGTGAAAGAATGCCTTTAAAATCTCTGCAAACGCTATCTAGATAAGACAACAAGTTGCATATAGTGAATCTCCAAAGGCACTGACACTTTCATCTCTCCATATCTGCGACTGCAACCCCCAGTCAGCCCCAAAGACCTGAACATTTACAAGCAGATTCATCACTTATCTCTTAAAGCTCTTATCCAGGGTTGTTGTGCGTCCTCTCTTTCCCTTTATCTGCATTTGACCCTGGGCTTTTTAGCGTGGCAGGGGGTGTGAAAGTCAGTTTGACCTCTTGGGGTAACCTCAAACACAAATCACCGTGTGCTCCACAAAGCGCTGAGACAGAGGCCCTTTGAGAAATGAGCAATGACCACAAAATGGTAACCTTTATTTCCAGCACAATAAGCTGCTCTGGAGCGGGCTGCTCGCACGTATGCGGGATCAAAGTGTCTTTTATCCAACAGGGAGAGAAACATTCTCGCTTTGAGAAAATGAAGTTCACCTCACTGATGCTCTGTTTGGCTTCTTAAATTGTGCGCTGCAGTGTAAAAACTTTCAGATGCTGCATTCGATTGCTTTCTGAGAGACAAAGGGCGGGCAGGAGATCGGCTTGCTTGTATTTGTTGCAGGGCTTCGGGGTAATCTGGTATTGTTGGGTTTTTTTTTTTTTGAGGCCTTGGGGTCATGCTTTCTGCATCTCTGAGGAAAAAAGATCCTCCACATTCTTCCTGTGCGTGTGTGTGTGTGTGTGTGTGTGTATGTTTGTGTATGTGCATGCTGCCCCACACAGCCCACTCTCTTTGCTCTTTGACTCCAATGGCCATATAAGGCAGCCGGCACCATGGTAACCGCAGGGCTTGAATAGCAGTGTCAAATCCCTGGGAGCGCACACACACACACGCGCGCGCACACACACACACACACACACACACACACACACACAGACTGCCCCCTCCCCCTCTGCACACACTCCCCTCTCTCTCTTTGCTCTCTCTCTCTCTCTCTCTCTCAAACACACACAAATAGGTTGGAGGAAAACAGACAGACAGGACGAAAGAGGGCGAGGAGGTGAAAAAAAAAAAAAAGAAAAAAAAGCAAAGGCTGAGAAATCCAGCCCGTCTCCGGCTCTGGCCATTTTCTTGAATCATAATTTGATTTGTGTACTGAAGCTGGAAGGAGAAAGAGAGAGCGAGAGAGAGCGAGAGAGAGAGAGAGGGGGAAGAGGAGCACCCATCCCTTCCACCCCCACCTCCTGTTTTGCCTGAGCCACAGGGAAAGGTTTCACACACACACACACACACACACACAGAGACGAAAAGCAGCACACAGGGCTAGGCCGCAAGTCATTAGTTCTTGGTGGGCAAGCACTGACAAAAGGCTGGAGGGAGAAGCCTGCATGAGTGCCTGGAGAGGGACCACAGGAACTATGGAGGGCTGAACAGGCGGTCGCTCTCTCCTGCTTTCCTTGATTTTTTTTTTTTTTTTTTCCTGAAAGGAAGCAGCACAGAGGATACTGTCACAGCCGATCACTCGTGCTACAACAAGCAGGGAAGAGAGAGCACTTCCTTGTGTTCAGGATCTACTTGTGTTGTGTATTTGGGAAGTGAGCACAGGCAGTCCACGTCGCCTCGTCTACTGCCGCTGCCGCCGCCGCTGCTGCACCAAGCGGTGCCTTGAAGAAGCCCACGACCACACGAAAGTGATGTTGTTGTTGTTTGTTGTTGTCTGGACGTCAAGTTGATTTGCTTGATCTGGAATGTCTTCATTGTGGGTCACAATGCTGCCGCTGAGAGGATTACAGCAGAATAGGAGAGCTGTGTCTGCGCTCTCTGCCTCGCTGGATGGAAGGAAGATCTAGAGCGAGAGAAGGATTTATTTTCCAGTGAGGGAAGCCATAGACACAGCATGTTCATGTTTGCTCTGAGGTAAGCTTGGCATCATTTCTAGAAGGATTAAGAGGTGGATATTTAGCTAGACAGCTGCCTTATATGTGGAATAACCGGTGTGAGCAAAGACAAATTCAGTGTAAGGGGTACTTTAAGAGGGGTGGTCAAAGCCTCTCCAGGCATGTGCTAAGGCGAGCTACACTGAGGTCCTTTTTCAGCCATTACTGTTGCTACAGAGACAGAGCTGGGGGTGTGAGAGTGAAACAAGATTGTGTGGAGCTGTGCCGTAGAAGATTTTCACCTCGTGTCATTTGCTTGCAAATGCCTTTTGCTCTCTCTTTTCTTTTTTTTTTTGAAGAATGTGCACCGTATGTTTGACTCATTGTTTCCTGTGAAAGGTTCCTTGGCTGAAAGCGTTCGACCGGGCAGCGCTGGAGCAGGCTTCTCTTCAACCATCTCAGGAACTGGTCCAAAGAAAAGGGACAAAACACAACACACAGTGGCTACGAGTGGAATAAGGGAAGAAGAAGAAAAAGATAAGAGGGGGGAGGGAGGGGGCATTGAAATCCACAAGCATGCAAAACTAAAAGTTGCCACAGTGAAGACTGTTTCCAGGTCATAGTGGAGTGGGAGGAGACTGAACTGCTCTTGTTTTTTTCTGCCAAACACCCTCCTCCTCAATGTAATAGCCTATTTTTTTTCTCATTGACATCTGCTTGTTCACCCTGAGGACAGTTTTTTTTTCATCACTTATTTGCTCTAAAATAATCAAGAGACTTAATTAACTAATGAGAGCACAGGCACGCGGGAGATACTGATTCTCTCCAGGTGAAGGGAAACACACATTCAGGACTTTTGATATTTATGTTACCTTGACAGCAACCAGAAATCTTGGCTGCCTGTCCCATTTTCCTCTGCGGTGGTTCGGTAACCAAGCGATGGCCATGGTGAGTGGGGGCTGGGGAGATCCCAATGGGGGCACCAACGGTTTAGGGGACAAGAGCTACCTGAGGGGGGAGGAGGAGGACGGCTCTCCCCAGGCGGGGGGCAGCGACATGGAAGCCGGAGACGAAGACAAGGCGTGCGTGGTGGACTGCGTGGTGTGCGGGGACAAGTCCAGCGGGAAACATTACGGCGTGTTCACCTGCGAGGGCTGCAAGAGCTTCTTCAAGAGGAGCGTCAGACGCAACCTCAGCTACACTTGCAGGTGAGTGGAGCATTGTGGGTAATGTATTTTGAACATTGATAGCCTGAGAAATATAAACAGCGTGGTGAAAACTGGTATCGTACGGTGTGGAGATGTGTGAGCTGCAGCGACACACATCGATAGGTGACGTTAAACAGATATGAATGCGCTGGAGTGTCAGATTTCCATCTGATGTTGTCTTTCCAAAACTGATGACCGATGATATTTCAACAAACTCATGATTGAGATGCATCAAAATGTCTTTGTGTAAAGCTGCTACAGTTGCAGTAGCAGAAAGTTATGCATCCTTGCAATAGATCTGCAACAATTAGTCGATTAATCAGTTAGTTGATTGCCAAAACTTATTATGATAATCAATTTTCAAGCAAAAATTCCAATCATCTGGTTTCAGCCTCTTAAATGTGAAGATTTTCTGTTTTTCTTTGTCCTGTATGATAGTAAACTGAATATCTTGCATTCTGGTCTATGTCACATAAAGCAAGTGCATTGAATGTGTCACCTTCAGCTCCAATAAGCTGTGATGGACATTTGTTTTTCACTGTTGATGAATCAAAAGTAAAAAATAATAGCTGCAACCTTACTTCATTCACTTCACCACTAACGTCTGTGAAGCATGTCATACACAGAACCACTAACATAACATTCATAGTAGAATGAATGAAAGATATGATGCAGACATACCTACATCCATTTTTTTTTTTAGAGTTAAACGAAGATTTCGGTTGTCATTCATTAGCCTACAGAGAGCTGAACTGTCATATTTAGTATGTAAACTTCTACATACTACAGTTTTTTTTTATTACAGTTTTAGGGCTGCTACAACTAATCCACAGATTATTTTTTTTACAGTCAACTGATTAATCATCTAGTCCATGAAATGTCAAATGTCCATGAACACTGCCCGTCACAGTTTCTCTAAGTCCAATGTGACGTCTTCAAAATGCTTGTTTTGTCTGGCCAGAAATCCAAAACCCAAAGATCTTCCATCACAGATATTCGACAGATATTCATACAGTTATAGTGCATGACAGAGGAAAGCAGCAAATCCTTACATTTGTGAAGCTGGAACGAGAGAATGCTTCAAATTTTTGCTTGAAAAATGGGACAATCAATTACATATCGCAATAATTGGCAACTATTTTTCTGTTCGACTAATCAATTAATTGGCCAATCATTTCAACGAGTGTCAGTATCAGGCTGTAGACACTTAATTTGTGTCAAATCATGTTAATCGCTGCAGCAACTTCCCTTTCTCACAATTTAAGGAGCCTTAAAGCGGCACCAGTTACTACATGGTTTGGATCGTTGCGATTTCCTCATTGAAAACTGAATCAAAACCAGGAAACCAATTGTCGAAGTGAAAGCAGGTGATAGCCGACAGCCTGACACCTGCAGGAAATAACACTGTTGTTGCATTTGTGCAGAAGTTGCTAAAACTCAAGAGTTTTATGGAGGAATCCTTCCATAAATCTTGAATCCTCTTTAGTTGCCGTCATCATTTGTTTGTGTTCTCAGGTCTAACAGAGAGTGTCAGATTGACCAGCACCACAGGAACCAGTGCCAGTACTGTCGCCTGAAGAAGTGCTTCCGTGTTGGCATGCGCAAAGAAGGTATCTGTCTATCCTGATCCATAAATCCTTCATCCATTCCGATCCTTTGTAAATTGCGAGAGATGCTGCGATTGTGCGATATTGAAAATACTGCAGTTGAAGTGATATGAAAAAAAGAAAATAATGGATATTTAGTTCAGTGAAGAGCGCCAGAGTGTCCCCTCCTGACTCCCATCAGCTGCTCTTAGAAAAGGAAGAAAAAATTAATTATAGTTCAATTAAAGTTAAGTCATTATCTTTCCGCCTCTGCTCCACGAACTCCAAAGAGCAGGGAAAAGGCCACACATGGGTGTCTAGGCCCTATCATGGCTAAGCTAACCATGCGTGTCAGCTCAATGCCATGTACTAAGTGGCTTAATCTAGTGCCTGCGTAAGAGTGAGTGAGAGGGATACAGTGCTAAGACACCTGCGTCCCAGAGCCTTAAGCCTCTGGTTGAAGCTAAAGCAGAAACCCTCTGACTTGTTGGCTCGATCAAGAAGAATCCAATATGGGGATTTCACCTTAAGTGGTGGAGCAGAGGCGACGCATCATTCAATATCCTGCTGAAAGATAACCAGAGAGACGAATACGAAGACGAACTAATACCATGCATAAGGATACAGATTAGAGAAAATGGATTTTACTTTTTCATGTTTTTTAGTTAGATGTAGTTTGGAGGTTTGTGATCTCGTGTCTCTGAGTTGTGGTTCCCCCCCACACTCACAGATCATAAAGCATGCTAATGAGACACATTATGGCTCCCTACAGAGAAATTCCTTTCCTTCCACAGGGAGGTCAGATGTCAAGGTCAGCTGCAGAGCATGATTCCTCTGCCTCTGGATTCAGTGTCTTGCTCAAGGGCACTTAAGCAGGGGACCGATGCTTACCACATGAATTCATATCCCCAAATGAATGAGTCTCTCTTCAGCGGGCTGCCCTGCTTTCTCAGTTTTGGCAGTAATGCTGTCTGTCACGGCTATGGTACTTTCTCTATGCTAAGAGATGTTCTTAGTCTCACAGTGTGGTTCTGTCTGTATAAAGATGAGTATATGCTAAGGTGACTGCAATAGCATTTTGTAATTCTCCTCCAGAATTAATATTGCAGTGGTTTAAAATTTTAATGGAAAGTAAATTCGTGCCTCAAAGTCTTTGTTTTATGTCTGCAGATGACCTTCATCTAGCCTCACGAGCACGAGAATATTTCTCCTCACCTTCACGCTTTTGTTTGAGGAATCAGTCTGTGCTCAGTTGTGCCTCCATTTTAATCTTGATGAATAGTTTCCGTATCGGGTCAAACCTGTCTGCCCATAATCTGACGTGCACAACTGGATGGACTCAGTTTTAACTTTTTTTCCTCTCCCTTTTCATCTCCAAATCCCCTCCTTCCCTCCCCCCCTTGTCCTTCATTATTTTCTCCTCTCCTCTCCTCTCCTCTCCTCTCCTCCCCAATGTCCCCCAACCAAACTACAGCAGTTCAACGCGGTCGGATCCCACCTCAGCCGAGCCTCAGCCCCTCCATCACGCCCATAGGTGGCGCCAGCGGCCTTGGAGGTGGTGAATTTTATAACAACAACAATGGAGGAAGTGGTGGAGGTCAGCCGGTGTCAGAGCTAATTTCTCAGCTGCTGCGAGCAGAGCCTTACCCCAGCAGTCGGTATGGGCACCAGTACAACCAACAGGCTGGTCCAGATAATGCCATGGGCATTGATAATATCTGTGAACTGGCAGCCCGGCTTCTCTTCAGTACTGTGGAGTGGGCCAGAAACATCCCTTATTTCCCTGAGCTGCCTGTTTCAGACCAGGTCAGTACCTTAAATTTCATAGTTTTTCCCTTGTTTTCATAAATATAGGACAGAAAGAGACAAGAAAGGGCAGAAGAATCATATTTACATCAAATATAAATGTACAATGAATGCAATAAACATTAAAAATGGATGACAACAATGTATGGGGTATCTGATTAACACGCTAACAAATCCACAGGTTGCCCTGCTGAGGCTGAGCTGGAGTGAGCTGTTCATCCTCAATGCGGCCCAGTCGGCTCTGCCGCTCCACATGGCTCCCTTGCTGGCCGCGGCCGGCTTCCACTCATCGCCCATGTCTGCCGAGCGAGTGGTTTCCTTCATGGACCAGGTGAGGGTGTTCCAGGACCAGGTGGACAAGCTGACCAGGCTGCAGGTGGACTCGGCTGAGTACAGCTGTCTCAAGGCCATCGCACTGTTCTCACCAGGTGATTGCCTTTGCTCATCTGTATGATCTGCTTTTATTGCAACACAGTGAACTAAAGAACCACCTCAGGCAGCCACTTTTAAAAGGTTCCTCCAGTGATTTAGTGTTGCAGGCTTTCTGTTACACGTCTCAAAGAGCATGACCTTCCACAGCTACAGAAAACAGGCTGAGTGGGACTAATAAACTGATCCTCATGTGACAAATTGTTGGGGTTCCCCCATAAAAGATAAATAAGAATTGACCACACAAGAAGTAAGAGTCTAACAGCACATCACAGAACAACAGCAGTTAAAATAACTGGGGAAAATGCTGCAGGTCTTAAACTTGAAAACTTCATAACTTGCCTCTGAGAGTGACTGGGCTGAGTGACTGCAGTGAAGTTGGCTACGTTGATCTGGGAATTTACCTACTATGGCACCATCTCCTGGCTCATTAATGCAAATGCAGTAATGTTTTATGTGCCGTATCATTAGTGCCATTAGTGTCATTGATCATTATGCAGCACTGTGCATTTTTTAACTTAAGTCTTGTATAAGTGGCTACCTCAAAGAAATTACTCATTGTGAGTGCCACCTCTTAAAGCTTTCAGATGTTTTTTTTTTCTTTTTAGCTAAATGACCTGGTAATAGTTTAAAGTTATAGTTTAAAGTTGTGTTTGGGGTTTGTAGGGTTTAAATAATGTGTTTTTCCGAGTGCATGCATATGTTGATGCACTATATTTTTATGTGTTATCCTCAGGGGCATTTTATCAGAATTTTTGCTGGGAATTCAACCTTCCTCTCGGCTCATCACGACTCTTTATGTAACCTGCCCACACTATTAAGTAACTACCTCCTCCTCCCTCCCTTTCAGACGCCTGTGGTCTAACAGACCCAGTCCACGTGGAGTCTCTGCAGGAGAAGGCTCAGGTGGCTCTGACAGAGTACGAGAGGATGCAGTATCCAAGTCAGCCTCAGCGCTTCGGCCGCCTGCTCCTGCGCCTCCCTGCCTTGCGCGCTGTTCCCGCCAACCTCATCTCTCAGCTCTTTTTCATGCGCCTGGTAGGAAAGACACCCATCGAGACGCTGATCCGTGACATGCAGCTCTCCGGAAGCTCAATCAGCTGGCCGTATGTCCCAGGACAGTAGCCCCCACCCCCCCGACGGATGAGGTCTCCGTCTGGGATTAGTGACGACAAGGACCCACAGGAAACCTCCTGACTCATCACTATCCATCTGTGTGGTTATCAAACTGCAGTGCCAGCTGGCCGTCATACGTACTGTACTGTAACCGCTCTATCCCCCCCCCCCCCCCCATGAAACGAGCCCTCTGTCTCCACGCAGGCCTCCAGAGAAGAGAGAGGAGCTGGTGCCAGGCTGGATCTGTCTTGTTGCCAGCACAGTCGTTCTGGTGCCAGGTCTGAGGCCAGAGACCAGCTCTTCATGCTGGGCTCCGATATGGCCACCACAGCCAGTCATGTCACCACCCACATGCCATAGTGACTAAAGACACCGCAGTTCCATGTAGAGGGCAGCAGCACCCTGCTACAAATACATCTACAGGACAAAACTGTCCCGCCACTGAAAGTCAGAGGAGGAATTTTTCCCACACTGGGCTCATTTTCCATGACTCACCATTTGTGATACTGTGACCTTCTGACTGATAACATTACAATCATGAATATAACTGAACAGTCTAAAGCTGCAGAAAGCTGTGGTTGCACTGTGAACTGAACACAAGACACAGTGAGGAAATCTGAATTCACCGCTCTCTTACCTCAACACATGAGGAGGAAGCCAAGGAAGAGAAATAAAGAAAAACCAAGGAAAACTCACCAAAGTCTATCACGTCATCATCCGATGATTTTTAAGTAGAATAATTAGAACACAAAGCAGAGAGAAGGAGATGAACGGACTCTTGTGACTGTTTGACCATCAAGTGAACAATGCATTTAAATTCATTCACAGGGCTCACTGTTCCGAGAAGATTTGAAAACAAGAAGCAACACTTACATGAGAACGGACTAATACCTCACTAGACATCAGAATGCTTTAGTCTGATATTTCCTAAACACAAACCTCTGTAAATGTCGTTCACCAGAAACCGCCTTCTTTTTGACAACTGCCTTGTTATTCAGTATGAATTTGGGACACATTTGAAATATGAAGTGAGTCTTACAAACATCACAAACATTTGTCTTGTATCTTTTTAAAAAAAAAATATCCCCAAAGTGGTTTTCACCTGTGTTTTGAATATGAGTTTGACTGACTGAATATGGTGAATTCAGCTATTTAACATTGCTTGGGTCGACTTTTTTTTTTTTTTTTTTTTTTTAATTATTATTATTGAGAAACGGCAGGCTGACATATACGTAAACTTAACTTGGGTTCCAGTACGATAAACATTTCAACAAATCGTTGGTGATCAGAGTTTATAACCAACACTACCAGTCAACCAGCGCTGTTTCTGGAGGTAATGATCCCTTGAAAAATGTATTGAAGTGTATATATATTGCAGCCAACTTTGTCTTTTTGCATGTTCAAATGTTGTTTTGAATCTCTGCTAAGTTGAGACTGTTTCCTTCTTTTACATTATGTAATTCAAGATTCATTTAAAGTATTGCTTTGTCTGTTAGCTCCTAAATGTTTTTTTTTTTCTATATGTATTTACATGAAAAAATACCTCTGTCATTTGTTCAGATGTCAAAAAAGAAGCATCATCTTCATGCCATTACAGCAGATACAATGTAGAGATGTTCATGCTCTCATCTCTGAGCATCTGAGTGAGTCTCTCCTGTTACTGAGTGATGTGAGACAATGTTGTGATGATGAATGAGGATGCACTTGGAGGATATTCAATGCCAAAATATCAGTCTGTGACAAGTTAAAAGAAGACGGGCCCTGTTTTGCTGGTCCACCAGGATTTACCTCACACGGGTATTTCAAGTGGCGAGTTTACAAAATCATAAGTATTTTAGGTAGTCTAAAAAGATATCAGCTCTAGCTATGACATCTTTCAGCCTTTATTGATAAAAACAACAAAATCAAAGGATTTAACTCTGCTTCTTGATCTGCCATCGGGCCTTTTGAAAGTTATTGGGATGTTCTTCTTTTAGGCAAGACCTCACTCCACCATGTCATAGAGAAAAAAAGATAAATATACTGTTAATGTTTTCCTATCTTTGTGTTACTGAGTTCTTAAGTTTTTAAAATTTCATGTGTATGGCAACGTTATTAAAAAAAAAAAAAAAAAAAAAAAACAAAGGATGACGTGGGGTTTTTTTTTTTTTTTTTTTTTTTTTCAAACTACTTGAAAAAGTGTTGTAATTACATCTGTATGAAGAATGCCAAATAAACACTGCAACATGTAACATAAATGTATAAGTGTATTCATGTTATAGCATTTATACAAAAAAGTGAAAAAGAATGAAGAGTTTTAATTGTTACTTTATTTACATTTTGTATTGTCTTCATCTGCATTCATGCTATTATCTCCATATAAAAACTGACATTCAGTAGTAATATTCAAGAATCAAACATTAAATCTGACATGGGAAGTAACAAAGGAAAATCTTACACAAGGTGCAACAACAGTGCCAGTTGTTGAGCTGTTTAAATTACAGCCACACAGAGCAAAGTCAGTCACTGTCTTTATTCGAGAGCTGAGGTTCAGTGATTGTGACACCAGTACGAGGGCCATGTTACTATGGGCCGAACTGTTACAATTCAAACAGCAAAGGAAGAAAATGTAGGAAAAATCCTCGTCACTGAGACACACTAACAAAGACCTTGGTCAAAGATTTTTACCAAACGTTTGATGTGGAAAAGCTTTTGCCGAAGGTCTTTGCTCTGCTTCTTCTTTGCTTGATATTCTGGCGCCTAGAAGAAAGAGAAATTTAAGAAAGCAGATATTAAACTATCCAACATTATCAGCAGTAGTTTGAGAAACATGCTTTTTCACTTCAGATTTATCTTGCAGGCATGAGAGTGGTATCAATCCTCTCAGCTAAATCATAGCAAGAAAGTAAATAAGCCTGCTCCTAAAAATTTCAAACTATTTTGTTAATTTCACATTATGTTATCAGCACAGATCTCAGTGCACTCACCCTTTTAAGGTCTTTCAGTCGGTTGTACTCCTCTGCCACTCCCTGAGAATGGAAATACAAATCCTATCACTTCATTGTGCTGATGTTATGTCATAAACAACAGAATGTTGCACAAAAATACATAATCAGGATCATCTTTAATCCTAATGAAAAAAAAACACACAAACAATAGATGAATAAATACATGACTGATACATAAAATCGAGGGAACTCTGGCTTGGTTCATCTTCACTAGTCAATGTTTCAGCGTTTGGGTATGGTAAACGGCACAGATATGACTGTATTTTTCCACTGTGCACTCCTCCCTCCTGTTGTTCTCTACCTGGTACTTCATGGAGCCCTCGTGCAACATGTCCAGTTCTCGGCTCAGCTTGTGCATCTGGTCACTGATGTCATCCATGTCGGCACAGAGGCTCTTATAGCGGGCCAGATCAGCGTCAAACTCCTTCTTGTACTTCTGGCGCTGCTCATCTGAAGTTATCTCTGGGTACAGCCTGGGGTGGGATATTAATGTGAAGACAATTTTGCATGTTGCTACCTAAAACTACAAAAATGTATATAATAAAAATGGTATTCAATTAATTAACAGAGGAAAAGCCACTGAAGGAGCAACAGAGAATACAAATATGGAATATAAGTCTTCTAGTTGGAATACTGTAACTAAACTCAAGTATTGTTATTAGCCCAATTTTTAGCATTAAACAGTTTAGGGAAACCTGACTTCACTTGTATTTTGTGCCCGTATATCTGTCTTTATGTTTTTTTGTTCTCTATTTAACTGGCAGCAGAGTTGTGGCTCACCTGTAAAGATAATCTGTTTGGTTATGGTCCAGCTCATTGCCAGTGTCTCCGGTGGTGTAACCAGTTTCATACTGGGACTCCACCATCTCGTGAGCAGGAGTTTGGGGCTGTCGGTCATTCCTCTGCTCCCTCTCCACACGATAAGGAGGAGGCTTCCGGATGCTGTCGGTCTCATCTGAAGAGCTGCTGCAGTAAACTGTCACCCTGCTGTTCTGGTACAGAGGCTCAGCACCATGGTGGTTACTGTTGTCAGCAGGGAAACTGGAAAATACACAATTTTTTTTCACTGTTTGATGGACGTCTGCAGCCACATATACGTATATTGGCTACATTAACTCATCAATACTATGATGTTTTTTTTACATTTTTGTACCTTACTCTAGTGTGATATTTTTATGCCTTACTATACTATGACATTTTTTCTAATTATTATGCCCTACTATAGCATGACGTTTTTTCCTGTTTTTATGACTTACTATACTATGACGTTTTTTCATGTTTTTATGCCTTACTATACTATGACGTTTTTTCACGTTTTTATGACTTACTATACTATGACGTTTTTTCATGTTTTTATGCCTTACTATACTATCATGTTTTTTCATGTTTTGTGCCTTAATGTACTATGACGTTTTTTCACGTTTTTATGCCTTACTATACAATGACGTTTTTTCACGTTTTAATGCCATACTATACTATGACGTTTTTTCACGTTTTTATGACTTACTATACTATGACGTTTTTTCACGTTTTTATGACTTACTATACTATGACGTTTTTTCATGTTTTTATGCCTTACTATACTATCATGTTTTTTCATGTTTTGTGCCTTAATGTACTATGACGTTTTTTCACGTTTTTATGCCTTACTATACAATGACGTTTTTTCACGTTTTAATGCCATACTATACTATGACGTTTTTTCACGTTTTTATGACTTACTATACTATGACGTTTT